>NW_015506754.1:177080-188558 GCF_001515645.1 Sinocyclocheilus grahami
TTATTTTTGATAATTGCGATTTCATGTTTAGTTTCAATGGTTCCAGTTGGGAGTTCCTACCAATTGTTGTAGGTGGGGTCTTAATTAGTGGCGCACCTTAGGAAGAGGTATCGCTTCTCCTTTAAGCATTCGCGCTCAGTCTCACTGTGAATGCAGACGGGAAGCACGGGTATCTTTCGCTCTCTCATATATGTATGTCCTATTTGCTCTCTTTTGTGACTTTATCACTGTGTATATTGTGTTAACTTTATTAATATGTATTTTATGACGTGTATCTGAGAAATTAGTGAATTCTCTTTGAAAGTGGCGCTTTTAATCGTGAGATGTTTTAGCACTTCATCTTCACGTGTGTTTTTCCATGCAGGAGTGAGAGAGTAGGCCTATCGGTGTGTTTGTACTAATTTTGCCCCATACTACTCTTCTTTAAAGGTACGTTTGTACACTTAATGGTTAAATAATTTGTTTTATGTGTGAATTCAGTTAAGTAACAGTCTAAACGATAGTATTCGTTAGACTTACATTGTTAATTACCATATGGTGCAGTCTTATTCAGTGACACAGCATAATTGTATCAAAAACAGTTTATTTCACACTATTTACATTTTAATTTTTTCATGAAGTATTTGCATGATGGAATGTTGTAGAGTGTTTATTTGTATTAACTGTTATATTACATTGTTATATTTTGTGAAATACAGTTTTATTTTGTTGCCTATTATATGTGCAATATATATCGCTTCTCCTTTGAGCATTCGCACTCAGTCTCACTGTGAATGCAGATGGGAAGCACGGGAGTGAGAGAGTAGGCCTATCGGTGTGTTTGTACTAATTTTGCCCCATACTACTCTTCTTTAAAGGGGAATAAATTCCATCACTCAGTCCTGAGGGTACTGCTTGACATCTGCTATATCTAACTGGTGCCGTGACCCGGATCCATTGGTCAGCCGCAGCCGATCGCCGGGGTCAAGCAGTGTGCTGTGACGTCTTGGTGCTGTACCATGTGACAGGGATCTATGCAGCAGATACTCAAGTGAATTTACTTGGACATTCGCACAAACACGAACCCATATTCTTCGGCAGTTAAGTTCCACATAAACCATAGACTGTGACACACATTTTGCATTCATACACATTTTAGATATTTGCACATATTGGACATCTGGACTCACATCCTTCTGAGGACTGTTTTCTCCGTAATTCTACATTGCCATTTGGGATTTGTACATCTGTGTATTTTGCATATTTACATATCTTAGTTTGAATTGTTTTATTCAAAGCTCAAGTTATAGTACCATACAAAATGGCTGAAAGGGGTCAAAATACATCAGATTTATTTACGCCATTAGTTGGGCGGGGTAGAGGTATGTACAGAGTGGGGGAGGGTACAGGAGCCGTATCAAAGCTGTTGTTCCCAAGTACTTTTTCAGCCCCAGAGGTAAGCCCCTGTCCTGAGTTAGCACAGCCAGCATGCTCGACTCCTTCCGACAGTAACAACGTTACACAGCAATTACGAGAGTTAATAGGGTAGCTGGGTAATCAGATTGGCGAATCCATAGTCAGCCGCTTATTAGCCAGTCAAAATGTGGCCAGCCCTTTACCCACAACGACATCAGGTTTAACCAAGTCAGAGCCCTCACTTGATTCTTCTAAAGTCAATTTCATACTGAGGTCAGCTATCAAAGAACCACCCATGTTCAGAGGAGATGAGAGTGACAAGTACACTGTCCAAGAGTGGATAGATGTTATGGAACTGTACTCGCAGAAAAGTAGCTGCCCTGAAGCGGAGAAAGCAGACACTGTCTTGAGTCATCTCCTGGGAAGAGCTAAGAGTATAATTAAAGTGGGACTAAAAAGCACTGCTTCCATTGGTTCAGCAAGTGTTGAGAGAATTTATGACATGCTAAGACACTACTTTAGCGATCACCCTGTTTCACTTTTGCCATTGGCAGATTTCTATGCAACACAGCCTAAAGTTAAGGAAAGCCCTGTAGATTATTGGGTGAGATTGAACTCCGCTGCTGAGCGTGCCAATATTCATTTAGAACGCAATGGGAGTAACATGGAGAACATGAGTGCAGAAGTGGCCATGATGTTCATACGAAATTGTCCTGACTCTGAACTATCCAGTGTGTTTAAGTGCAAGCCCATGAGCAGATGGTCCATCGAAGAGATTCAGGAGGCTATTGATGAACATCAGAGAGAAAGTCAATGTCGCAGAACTCCCAGTACTGTTAAGCCCTGCACCTTCCAAGTATCGACAGCTAAGGCAGTCCCTAGCTCCGAGGAAGTCGTGGAAGATGAGATCACTGCCATTAACACCGCAGCATGCATCTCTAGTAGCCATCTTGAGGCAGCCAAAACAGTCCCATCTAATTCTGATGCATTGGAGCGTGTCCTTAGCATGTTGGAGAGAGTGTTGGAGCGAACTAGTCAGCCTGCACACAGCTCTTCAGGATCCTTTCAGACACACAGGGCTCGCTTCTCATCTTGCCATGTTTGTGGAGATTCAGCACATTCCACCCATTCACACTGCATGCGAGAGAAGCGTTGTCTCATCTGCATGAGCGTTGGACGCCAGTGTAAAGACTGTCCTAGTGCTGTGAAACTAGCCTCTCAACCAACTGGTGCATCTCACTCTCAGGGAAACGAGCATGCTCGCATTGGAGAGGGGACAATGTGAGCGGGAAGAGTGAAACCCTCAGTGACAAAGATGATCTTCTGTTGTATGAAGAAAGCTGCAAAGCAATTCCTGATAAAAGTGTCCTATATCAAAATGTGATGAAGTTGGAAAGAGCCGACAGCCTGTTTTACACTGATGTTTCCATTGTAGGGGCTCAAGTTATATTACGTGCACTCCTCGACAGTGGGTTCATGGCCTGTACCATGAACAAGGAGGCAGAACGCAAGTTGAAGAGTGCAGGAGTTGTGCTTGAACCCAGTGAAACGCGTCCTGATATCATCCTTGTTGGTTGTGGCGGTGTCAACATTCAGCCTGAAAGTATTTACCAGCTTGAGATGGAAGTGTATGGACATGCAGTCAGTGTTCCCACTTTAGTTGTTCCTGGTCAACGAGATGAAATCCTCCTGGGTACTAATGTCATCAAGTACATTATCAGACAGATGAAAAATCTACAGGGGTACTGGCGTGTCTTAAGTTGACCTGAAAGTTCGGAAAGTGATGAAATCACACAGTTTTTGGACATGTTGTCTGGCCTCCACAGATGGAAAGGCACTGAAATGCCCAGTAAAGTAGGGACCACTAAACTTACCCAAGCTGTAGTGTTGTGTCCCCAGCAAGAACACCTTGTTTGGGCCAAGTTACCTGCTACTGTACCTGTTTCTGAGGGAAGTGCTATCCTGGTTGAGCCTTCAAAGTCACATTCACCCAAGAACATTGTCATTGGCCGGGTTGTCGCATCAATGGGCAATGACGGATGGGTGCCAGTCAAGGTTCTAAATGCTAGTGACAAGCCTGTAACATTGCGGAAGAACACAAAGTTGGTTGATGTGTTGTGGCGGTGTCAACATTCAGCCTGAAAGTATTTACCAGCTTGAGATGGAAGTGTATGGACATGCAGTCAGTGTTCCCACTTTAGTTGTTCCTGGTCAACGAGATGAAATCCTCCTGGGTACTAATGTCATCAAGTACATTATCAGACAGATGAAGAATGTACAGGGGTACTGGCGTGTCTTAAGTTGACCTGAAAGTTCGGAAAGTGATGAAATCACACAGTTTTTGGACATGTTGTCTGGCCTCCACAGATGGAAAGGCACTGAAATGCCCAGTAAAGTAGGGACCACTAAACTTACCCAAGCTGTAGTGTTGTGTCCCCAGCAAGAACACCTTGTTTGGGCCAAGTTACCTACTACTGTACCTGTTTCTGAGGGAAGTGCTATCCTGGTTGAGCCTTCAAAGTCACATTCACCCAAGAACATTGTCATTGGCCGGGTTGTCGCATCAATGGGCAATGACGGATGGGTGCCAGTCAAGGTTCTAAATGGTAGCGACAAGCCTGTAACATTGCGAAAGAACACAAAGTTGGTTGATGTATTTCCTTGTATAGCTTTAGAGGATCTGGACATAAGCCCCCAACATCCAGCCAGTCATGAGCTGAAAGCCTTCAATCAAAATATCCTTGATATGAATGTTAGCAGTGTGCCTGCTAACTTAAGTTTTCTTGACAGACTGAACATACTTGGCCTTGGTGACCTCGACATAGAAGCTTGTGAAGTGTCCCAGCATGGGAAGGAACAGCTTGTGCAGCTGATATGCAAGTATGAAGATGTGTTCTCGAAAAACAAAGTAGATTGTAGGAGGGCGAAAGATCTCTTCCATCGAATACATCTTGCTGATGATCGGCCCTTTAGGCTTCCTTATCGACGTGTGCCACCAGCACATTACCACAAGCTCAGACAGGTCCTTTCAGAGATGGAGGAACGCGAGATCATCCGCAAGTCCTCCAGTGAATGGGCCTCTCCGCTAGTGCTCGTCTGGAAGAAAAGTAGAGATCTGCGCATCTGTGTTGACTACAGGTGGCTGAACACCCGCACTACTAAAGACGCCCACCCCTTACCACACCAGGCAGATTGCCTAGCTGCACTCGGAGGCAATGCCATATTCAGTGCGATGGATCTCACCTCAGGATTCTATAATATAGAGATGGCTGAGGAAGACAAAAAAATTATTGCATTTACAACCCCCATGGGGCTTTATGAATTTAACAGACTTCCTCAGGGATTGTGCAACAGTCCCGCGAGTTTTATGCGGCTCATGATGCATATTTTCGGAGACCAGAACTTCCTGACCATACTCTGCTATATAGATGACCTTCTAGTGTTTGCACCGAATGAGTGTGTGGCATTGAAGAGACTTGAGTTGGTGTTCAGCCGTCTGAGAGTTCATGGCTTAAAACTTGCTCCAAAGAAATGCCGCTTGTTACATCGGAGTGTACGGATTCTAGGTCACGTGATCGATGAAAAAGGGGTAGCGACCGATCCTGATAAAGTCCAGGCCATTACAGCAATGACTGAAAGAGATCTTATGATGGAAGATGAGGTTACACAATCTCAGAAAAAGATAAAATTATTTCTTGGGATGGTTATGTTTTATCAGCGCTTCATACAGAACGGTTCTAGCATAGCCAAACCTTTATTTGCATTGACTGCTGCACCAAAGGGGCAAAAGAACCAGGGAACAAAGTTGTCTACCGGGAGGAAGCTAAGCCCAATCAACTGGAAGAAAGAGCAGCATGATTCCTTCAATCAGCTGAAGTCTGCCCTTTTGGAGTCTGTGGTGCTTGCACACCCGGATTTCAATCGCCCGTTCATTCTATCAACAGACGCTTCGCTGGATGGACTGGGTGCTGTACTTTCTCAGGTCCCAGAAGGTGAGACTAGAGCCCGTCCTGTCACTTTTACCAGCAAGGCCCTCACACGCGCCCAAAGCAACTACCCTGCTCACCGTTTGGAGTTTCTGGCCCTAAAATGGTCCGTCTGTGATAAATTCAGTCATTGGCTGAAAGGTCATTCCTTCACCGTTTGGATGGACAACAACCCATTAACCTACATACTAACGAAGCCAAGGCTTGACGCATGTGAGCAGAGGTGGGTTGCAAAGCTAGAACCGTAAAACTTCAGCATCCAGTACATCCCAGGGAGTAAGTATGTGATAGCAGATGCGATGAGTCGACAACCTTTTGTCCAAGGACGCATGAGTCAGAGGCTGGTGACGGAACCCTATGAGACCTTGTTAGAGGAAGCAAATCATTTCAAGGAGGACGTAGTTCAACATGCTTTCCGGATCAGTTCCCAGTGCCAGTCTGTTGAACCTCAGTTCTTGGGTCAAAGGCGAGAGATGCTTTTCTCAGATGAAGGATCAGCTGTACTGGAGAGCCAGGTGGAGTGGAGCGCAGGACCGAAAGATAACGTGCATCACTGGCTGACTCAGGATGTACACAACTTGGTCCCAGCTGGTCAGAGAGCACTACCAATATTTACACTGAGAGAACTTCAGGATAAACCGTTAGAAGATCCTGTCCTGGCCCGAGTCCTTTCTTATGTCACCCGTGGCGGACGGCCATCAAGACGCGAGAGGACAAAAGAGACACCAAGGTCTCTGAAGTCTCTTAAACAGTGGGAAAAATTAAAGATGTTGGATGGAATTTTGTATCGTGTGTGCAAAGATCAGCTTACAGGAAAAAAACGCTGGCAATATGTTGTCCCTGCCACATTGATTGAACAGGTCTTGCAGAGTGTGCATGACAAAGCTGGTCATCAAGGCCAGGCCAGAACACTTTACTTGACAAGAGAGAGATTCTTCTGGGTAGGCATAGAGCGAGACGTCAGAGAGTACGTTAAGTGCTGTAAGCGCTGTGTGGTAAGCAAGACGCCTGAGCCAGAAGCAAGGGCACCGCTCGAGAGTGTAAAGACAACCAGGCCTCTGGAGCTGGTGTGTATCGATTTCTGGTGCGCAGAGGATCGTAAGGGCGGGAGTGTGGACGTGCTAGTGGTTACCGACCACTTTACGAAGATGGCACATGCCTTTGCATGTAGCAACCAGTCAGCTAAACAAGTAGCTCGCCAACTATGGGACAGATATTTTTGCATCTGTGGGTTCCCAGAGAGGATCCATGCTGATCAGGGTGCAAACTTTGAGAGTGAGCTGATTCAGGAGTTGATGCAGCTTGTAGGTGTCAGGAAGTCAAAGACAATGGCTTATCACCCTATGGGGAATGGTCTCGCAGAGCGGTTTAATCGCACGCTAGGCAGCATGATAAGAGCATTACCCCCGAGGGATAAGCAACAATGGCCCCAGATGTTGCAGACGCTGACGTTTGCCTACAACTGCACCGCTCATGAATCTACAGGTTACGCACCATTTTACTTAATGTATGGAAGGATTTCTCGTCTGCCAGTAGACGTTATGTTCTGCAGTGTTGGAAGGGACGATGAAATCACAGACTATGGCAGCTACGTTGCTAAGATGAAAGATGATCTCAAGGAGGCTCTTAACTAGAGACCAAGAGGCTGAAAATGATTGTTCTCAGTTCAATTCTCAGATCATTCCGACAAATTCAACAGGCACTCAAGATGGTGTATGTACAGATGGTATCATGCCTGGCTCCAGACAGTGAAATAGGGCCATCAGTACCCTGTCCATTTCCAGTGCACCCCCTAATGTGTCTGAAGTTGTGACTCGGGTTCGAACACGGGTTGGTAGGCTAGTTAGGCCCGTGAATAGACTGATTCAGAATATGGCTCAGAAAACAACACACAACGCATTCAAAGATGTTACTAAGTCTGTCTTATTTTAAGAGGTTTAAGTTATATTGGCCAAGTCATAAGAATTTAAGGCAAGTAAAATGTCAGTGGAGTCAAATTGAGTGGTGTATAAGGCACCTCTTTAGCAAAAGAATATCTGAGAGCCTGATCAACTTTATTTTGTTCTTTTTCCCGTGATAGTCAGGTAACATATGTGCTGCATGACTTGATGGTAACGTGTTGAGTAAAAAAAGAAAAAAAGAAAAAGAAATGAATTGCCAAATACATAGTAGCGTAAGTTTTGTGACGTTAAGGGAGGAATATGTAGTCAATTGATTGTGACTTTTATATTTTATTTAATATAATTTACTTTATAGTATTTTATTTTATATTGTTTGTGTTGAAAGATATTTTTTGAAAGTGTTAACTTCATCAAAACTTGTATTTAATGTTTATTTTTGATAATTGTGATTCATGTTTAGTTTCAATGGTTCCAGTTGGGAGTTCCTACCAATTGTTGTAGGTGGGGTCTTAATTTGTGTCACACCTTAGGAAGAGGTATCACTTCTCCTTTAAGCATTCGCGCTTAGTCTCACTGTGAATGCAGATGGGAAGCACGGGTATCTTTCGCTCTCTCATATATGTATGTCCTATTTGCTCTCTTTTGTGACTTTATCACTGTGTATATTGTGTTAACTTTGTTAATATGTATTTTATGACGTTTATCTGTGAAATTAGTGAATTCTCTTTGAAAGTGGCGCTTTTAATCGTGAGATGTTTTAGCACTTCATCCTCACGTGTGTTTTTCCATGCAGGAGTGAGAAAGTAGGCCTATCGGTGTGTTTGTACTAATTTTGATGGGGGGGGTGTGACGAGCGTCCCGAAGCTTCATCAGCGTCGCCTTGGCAACAAGCGAGGAACACCTGCCCGTCCTCATCACAGGCTGATCGGTCATAGCTGCAGCTCATCAGGTGGTGGCTACATAAGCCACGCACGCCTGGCCACCGGTGAGACACTTCTCCATGAGACTGAGCATTAACTCATCCTCTCATTTCTCCCACAGACAGCGTGTGACCGACCAGCCCCACAGGAGCACAGCACGGACTTACTGCACTGGGAAGAAGGACGAGAGCACTTACGGCACCGGAGCACCCGCCTGGACCTTTCTCTTTGACTCACCCACTTGTAAATAAATCCACAATCCGGGGCATTTATTGAGCCATCCTTGTCGTGTGATTCTTCACCTCGTGACAATATGCATAACTGAAAAACCTCTTACATACGCTAGGGAAAACACTGATCAACATTAGAGAAATACATTCATACGCATAACTGAAAAACCTCTTACATTCACTAGTGAAAACACTGATCAACCTTAGTGAAATTCATTCATAAGCATAAGTGAAATAAGTAAATAATTCAGTAGATGATGAGAGCTAATTTCTCTTGACGTTTTCAGTAATGCATATGAATGCATTTCACTAAGGTTGATCAATGTTTTTCATTTCACTAGTGTTTGCAAGAGGCTTTTCAATAATTATGATCTATACGGCCCCTCATACAAAAATATTTAATATGGGGTCATTTTCAGAAACACAAAAGGAGATACTCCAATCATTAAGCTTCCTTTCTATGTACAATTTCTAACGCCTTTTCAAACTCATTCAAACTTGTCTAATATTTCTAATCTATCTATCTATCCTAGCGACATGCTAATCATGCTAGAAACATACTAACAACATGCTAGTAGCATGCTAATCATGCTAGCAACATGTTGGTAACAAATGCTAATCATGCTAGCAACATGCTAATCGTGCTAGAAACATGGTTGTGACATGCTAGTAACTTGCTAATCATGCTAGCAACATGCTAATTACGCTAGTAAAATGCTAATCATGCTAGAAACATGCTAGTAACTTGCTAATCATGCTAGCGACATGCCAGTCACGCTAGCAAAATGTTAATCATATGCTAATCTTGCTAACAACATGCTAGTAACATGGTAATCATGCTAGAAACATGCTAGTAAGTTGTTAATCATGCCAGCAATATGTTAACAGGCTAATAATGCTAAAAACATGCTAATCATGCTAGAAACATGCTAGTAAGTTGTTAATCATGCCAGCAATATGTTAACAGGCTAATAATGCTAAAAACATGCTAATCATGCTAGAAACATGCTAGTAAGTTGTTAATCATGCCAGCAATATGTTAACAGGCTAATAATGCTAAAAACATGCTAATCATGCTAGAAACATGCTAGTAAGTTGTTAATCATGCCAGCAATATGTTAACAGGCTAATAATGCTAAAAACATGCTAATCATGCTAGAAACATGTTATCAACATCTAATCTATCTAAATTTTCAAACTTCAGGCTTCTACAACTGCTTTAAAATTTCAGGCTAGGCTTTCTCAAGCCAACCTAAAGTTTGTCTTGACAAACTTTTTTTATCTAGTTATTATGGTTGTTGTTAGTTACCATGGCAATCGATAACATAAGCTGCTGGAGAGGAGAGGACGTGTCTGACATTTCTCTCTGTTTCTCATCCATTATACCAAAAAAAAAAGAAGTTCAACAACTGTGACAGATTGGTTGAGTAACATTACCCACAGTCTACTTTAAGTACTTTTGTTAATATATATACCTCTGTTATTATAGTATCTTTCTTTAATTATCTGAAACGTCTGCTAGCAAATATTACACTAGCATAGCATACCTGTTTATAATGATTCTGAGCACGGAACATCTTGAATGCTTTCATTCACATTTCGCTGTACATCCTGTGTTTTTATTAATAATTTGGGTGTATTTTACTGTTCATATTGGTGTGTTTTTCAAAATAAATGAACTGAATTCATTTCGAGTCTGTATTCATCTTTCACAGCTGTTGAAACAGCCTTTAAATTATTTTGGGCAAATGAGGACATAAATTAGGTTAAACTACTGCATGTCCGCCCATAGAAAATAAATAATTATAAAAATTACCAGATTACCAGCACACAACTATTGATCCACGACGTCGCAGTTACTAACTGGCAACGTCACAAAGTTACGTTGTGGCGACGAAACTGGGAATTTCACTTTTTTTTTTATTTTATTTATTTTTTTTATTGCAAAGAACGGAAACATACAAAGAGTAAGCATACATCACATAATATCAACCACAAAAATAAAATGGAAACAAATCACAAAAAGAATAAAATAAAAATAAAGATAAGAGGGCCATCATCTAAACATGATTACATGAAGAGATCAAAGGCAGAGCAAATCCTAACAGTCCTTATAGCTTTCTTATTAGTAGATACTGAAATTACATTCAAATAATTTTCCATTTCTTTTAGAAAGACAGAGAAGACAGGTTTACAGGCGGAAAATTTGCATTTGTGAATGTGAAATTTGCTTAGGAAAAAAATTAAATTAATAACAAAACAGATATCTTCGTTTGAGGGGTCGGAGTCATAATACCCCAATATAATGTTTTTCATATGTACTGAGAAGCCTGGCAAAATCTTACACTTGACAAACACACCAATATCATCCCAAAACTTCTGAGTGTAGTGACATGACCAAAATAAGTGTACCACGGTTTCTTCAGAATTCGAACAAAAAGAGCATGTAAGCTCAATGTCAGATTTAAATCTTTGTATAAACTTCTTTACGGGGTAGAACCTGTGTATGAGCTTAAAAGAAATTTCTTTCACCTTGTTTGTGAGAAAGAATTTTTGCTGTAGAGACCAGATTTTTTTCCAATTAAGGTTAACAAACAAGTTATTCCAAAAGGAAATCACAGGTGGAACAGAAATCAGATTCTTAAGAAATAAAGATCGTATTTTATAATTTTTGGCTTTCGACTCAGAGAAACAAATTTTACCAACAGGAGTATCACAAGGTTTAGGAAAGGAAGCAGTAGATACTGATAAGTAATTACAGTTTTTAAAAAGCATACATAAACCAGAGGGGATAGCTCCCAAAACTGTAGCAAATTCTTTTGGCGTTATTGGTATTTGGTATTTAGAAAGAAATTCTGAGTGCCTGAACAAAAGACCTTGCTCATTAAACAACTGTTCCACCAATAATAAACCATTACTGAACCAACTATCATAAAACAGAGACTTATTCTTGAATAAAATGTTCTTATTGGTCCAAATAAAACATCTTTGTGGTGAAAATTTATGCTTATAAATTAGTGCCCATGCTAAGAGAACCTGTCGATGA
>NW_015506754.1:189273-190198 GCF_001515645.1 Sinocyclocheilus grahami
TAACTGTCCCATAGGAGTGCCAGTCTGACACTAAATGAAAATAAAAGAAAACCATCAGCAGTTGGAAATAAAATAAAGCCACGAGGCATGTTTGCTAGAATTGCAGCTCTCTTCAGCTGTACATTTATTTCCAAAAGACTGCATATACATCAGCAAACTCTACTGTACAGAAAACATCCAAAATGTTCATAATCATAGATACAGTATACCACAAAGCTGGCCTGGCGATACCAAACAAGTATATTTAGCACTAGAAAAGCTCTTGACCCCTGCATATCAGTGTAATATAGTGTTTTTTTTAAACTGATGTCTTACAGTACATTTGCATGATTTAGAACCATCTTAACCTGTACAACATTCATCATTTACAGAAGTTATACAAGGCACAAGAATCATAATTTGAAGCAAAGGCCTAAATATAACATGAATGTGGGACAGATAAACATTGTTGACTTAACTGTTCAAAGGCTTGAACGTATCACTATAAATGCAGTCCACAATAATAGGGCAAAATCTTAAGTTTGGTTTGTAGCCATTTCTAGAATTATGTTTTTTTTCTTTTCTATAATTATTTCTGTAAGTTTAACATCATGTTCCAATATTTGGACATAAATGTGAACATTAATAATGTGAACATTTTTTAAATTCATTAACATGACAAAACAATTACATGTTAGAATACAATTTTAGAGGAGTGACAGCAAATTTGCTAATAAGTTAAAATAAAGGAAATATAATAAAAACAAATTTTGGGCTATTTAATATAGTTGTGGACAACTACACTAATAAACACGTCAAACATGCTGCTGTTCTCAGTGCTTCTCAACATAAAGTGATCAGCAAATCATTAAATCCTTCATCAAACTTATATTAAAAATACAAAAAAGAAATATTTATATAAAAAGAATATCCAGAGTAAGAGATA
>NW_015506755.1:0-381 GCF_001515645.1 Sinocyclocheilus grahami
GTGTGTGTGTGTGTGTGTGTGTGTGTGTGTGTGTGTGTATAAGAATCTCTTTAAAGAAATTAATAATTTTGCTTGCATTAAATTAAATTGGTCAAAGGTGACAGTAAAGCCATTTATGATGTTACAAAAAATTATATTTAAAATATATGCTATTATTTCTATCTATCAAAAAATCCTGAAAAAAATGTATTTGGATGAATTGTTTTAAAAATAAAAAAAATATATATATTCTATAGGGTCTCAGTTAATACGTGGGGGCCAACACTTTTTCACACCACTGTATATATATATATACAGTGGGTACGGAAAGTATTCAGACCCCCTTAAATTTTTCACTCTTTGTTATATTGCAGCCATTTGCTAAAATCATTTAAGTTAATT
>NW_015506755.1:3753-31683 GCF_001515645.1 Sinocyclocheilus grahami
TTTTATTAAATTTGTGGTCATTAATGATTCTAACAGGTAAATGACTGCATCATGACCTTGAGGGCATCATGGTAGAATTCAGAAGTACTCAGACGTTTTTAATCTTACTATTTATTTTTCCAGCATCTCATATCGATTGATTTAAAAAATGTATGGTGCAAACATTGCATTTTCTCAAAACTACTATTCTTGCTCTCTCTCCTTTCCTCACTTTCTGTTTCTCCCCCTACCTGTTTTGCAGATCTGTATTCAGTGGCTTGGCCAGTGCTTCTGGAACTACCTGGACTGGCCTGAGATCTGTCACTATGTAGCCACATGTGTCATCATGGGACCAGATTACCAGGTGTACATGTGCATCTCTGCCCTCCGTCACCTGCAGCAGGATATCCTGCAGCACACACAGACGCAGGACCTGCAGGTCTTTCTTAAGGTGTAGTATAATTTTTTTAAATGAAAATTATATCATTTATTTACCCTCATGTCATTCCAAACCAGTATGACTTTCTTCTGTAGAACACAAAAGGAGATGTTTAACTGAATGTTCACACTGCTCTTTTCCATGTAACGAAAGTGGCTGGGGAACTGGGACAGTCAAGCTCCAAAAAGAAAATAATAAAAGTGCTTCTCAGAGGAAAGAAAGTGTTTCAAAAGACATGAGTGTGAGTAAATAATGACAACATTTTTGGCTGAACTAGTCCTTTCAGGTGAGAAAAATCCTGAGGCAGTGATGTTTTAAGGGAGCACAGAGGTTTACAGTGTGCAAGCGTGTCTGCAGTAAATCAGATTTACCACACTCTTGTCCTTGGTTCACTCTTAAAAGTTTAAAACTTTTTAGTCTTTGTGTGTGCATCGGTGTTCACAGTGTACCCTGTTCAATAGAGAACACGTTTCAGACAATTGCTGAAAGGTTTCTGAGGATTTGTACATATCCAGGATTGCAAAACGTATCTATGTTTCATCTAAATTAAAGATCTGGATGGAAATTACTCGTAACAATCCCTCCGGATGTCACTCTAAAGCTGAATGCCAGAGTAAATGTACAATGAATCCATTTTGGATGATTCAACATTGCAGAAATCAAACTCAACTAAAGTCATTCTTTGTTTGCAGGATTTCAAAAGCAATTGTCTGTCACTACAGAATACATCCCAACACTTTGAAAACCCAAAAAAACACAGTCTGGCTAGTGATTTCAAAGCATCCTGCAGAACCGTTTTAGGCCTTTTTTCTTTGTTTTTATCAGCAACAATAGGCAGCGGAATAGTTTTAATGTCTTTAGATAATGAGTACTTGTAATTCAAATGTAATTTTTAGCGTTTAATTTTAAACACACCAGCGTGCAGCCGTTTTCTAGTTTTATACTTACATTTACATTTAATCATTTAGCAGATGCTTTTATCCAAAGCGACTTACAATTGAGGAGAACAATAGAAGCAACAGTATACAAGTGATGTGACAAGTCTCAGTTAGTCTAGCACAGTACACATAGCAAGTTTTTTTTAAATAAATTAGAAAAAATGATCAGAATAGAATAGGTAAGTGCTAGTATTAATTGGTCAGGTGCTGACGAAAAAGATGTCTTTAGACGTTTTATGACTTCAATTGAGATTCCACCTCCTGGTAACAGTCCAGGAAAAGGTCCATGAGAGTGATTTTGTGCCTCTTCAGCACACGTTTACCACGGTAAACTGTAAGCAAAACAATGTTTTCTAGCAACGACAACTGTGCTAAAATCTAATGAGAAAAGAAACAAGACACTTACAAGCTGCTGTCCTCTTCTGTTGCTCGACTGCTTCTTCTAACAAGTGACATGCCAAGAATGAATGGCTTTGTAGGCAAAATACTTTTTTTCAGCTTTAGGGAAACATCTGGACTTTTCACAATCTTTCTTCCTAATGGCGCCGTGGTTTTATATCATTGTTTTGCTACTCCACAGCTGTCATTGTGGAGTAGCACCCCCCCCCCCCCCCCAAAAAAAATTCTCATCTCATTTACTTTCTTCTACATTTCTTCTTCTACACAATACAAAATTATATATTTGGCAGAATCTCCAAGCTGCATTTTGACATACAATAAAAGCCCAACATTTTATATTCAAACTTCATCACATCATGTTTGACATCAGTGATACTAAACACCTCTGGTACTGATGTACTGTCAGCAATTGTGACATGCCAAGGTGGAATATGGAATCCAAGTCATATTAACATTTGTTTTTTTTCTCAAATCCTCAAAATGTGAACATACTTCCTTGAAAGTAAGTAATTCTTACAAGTTTGGACTGGCTTGATGGTGAATTAATTTTTGAGTGAAGTATACCTACTATTTCACCAAAGACTGCAGTTGATGAGAGCTAATGTAAAAAAAAAAATTTGATTTAGTTTTTACTCTCTGGGCTCATATTGTACAGTCTGACAAGTAACATTCTTAAAGGCCAGACACATTTACCTTTGTTCTGCGAATTTTCACGGGCAAAATCCAGTCATTTCAACAGGAATCCATGTGATTTGTGTGCAGGCGAAATTTTTCCCCATGCAGATATTGCTGCAGGTTCAAGTTGGTTTCACGAGTTTGTTGACCAGCAGAAAGCTGCTTTGTTTAAAAGTGACTTCTGTATGAGCCGTGCTTGAAACATCGATTCTCAACACTGTTGACAACAGACAATGGTCCTTTTTTGCCCAAATGTTCAATAATGCTGACCCCATATATAGGTTCGTGAGTCATTTTGCAGTCTCAGGCTGTTATATGACATCAGTAAGTATGAAAAATTCAAAGCTTTTGAATGCTTGATTGCTGTCTTAATGGACAATCAAACATGAAGTACGTGTGATCTAGCATGTCAACACTTGAATATACAATGACTCACAGGCTGTTGACGCAGTCTTGTGTAGTGCATGTTGGAATTTTTTCTAAATGCATATATTAACATCTGCAGTCTCATTCACATCCTAAAGAAGCTGTATAGAGAGGTATTATCACGTTGACAGGCCGTCATTGGCACATAGATGCAATCTCTCACCCTCGCCATCTGTAACTCACACAGTGAATAATGAATTTGATCATTAGAGAGGTGTCTTTCTCCTTCACAACAACTGCTAAATATTGCATACTGTTTACTCAGTAGGAGGCAGAAGCAGTCATAATTTTAAGCTCTAAAAAGTTCCCTCATTTTTACTTACTTTCTCCATTGCATTTAAAAAATATAAAAATGGTCTCCCATAAATGTATGTGTATATGCTCAGATAAAAATACTGCATTAAAATCAGTTGTGTGTGATCAGTCGATTTCATCTTTGTGTTGTCATAACAAGCTGTACACATTAATCAGGTTAATGATTTAATGACTGATTGTTGGCCAACAGTCATCTGGAAAGCAAAAGTGTGTCTTGTGTTGGCTCATTGTAAATTGACAATACAAGGCTTTTGTGGCATGGATGTTGATGATGTATCTGCGGACCAAAATGGTAGGATAATTATGGGTAATTAAACTGATTAACTGATAATTAAGACCTATCTGTGTCTGTATTAGGCTTTAGGAGTTGCATTAGCTTGATTTTCTCTGGTAAATATGCTTTATTATTCTCCTTTACATTAATTATCCCTGTTATGACTGCCAAATTCCACTTCAAGAATCTGCTTGATGAATGGGCGAATGTCATTCGAAAGTGAGCATCACTGTCCCTTTTCTCACTCTGAGAAGCACTTGAAACGAGTAATCTGAAGTGTGTGTGGCATTAAGGGCCGTTCACACCATGGACAATATCTATAAAGTTTTAATAATTGTTCGAATTCTATAAAAAGTCCAGGCCACAGATAATGACACAGAATAACTATATCATTGCAATCAATTTCAGAACAATTTCTTTTTCTGTTAGCGTTGCGTTGTGAACCAATAACCAGTTTGATTTTTTTATCCTTTTTGTTTGGTGGTTCTCAAACGTGCATTATTCCTTCCTTCCTTCCTCAGGTTCTTTCACTACTAAAGCCAGGTCACAACACTATTTTAAGCCTGATTTTCACTCTCTGACAGTTTTCTGGAGATTACGAATTACAGCCTGAAATCAGAGGCAATGTTCATGTGAGTGACGATTGCATAGTGGGAATTATCAGCAACGTAACATGTGGCCAAGTATGGTAACCCATACAGGAATTTGTGCTCTACATTCATCCCATCCAAGTGCTTGCACACACACCGGAGCAGTGGGCAGCCATTTTTTGATGGCTCAGTTGTGGGTATTGAAGGTGGAAGCACTGTTCATTCGCCCCTCCACCTACAATTCCTGCCAGTACCGAGACCGTGACCTTCAGTTTACAAGTCCGACTCTCTAACCGTTAGCCTACAACTGCCCATATCAAAGACGTGCTGCTGATGTCCGAGAAATAATTTAGCAGGCTAAATATCTAGACCTGTCTGCAACTCTTGCAGTGTTTAAGGGGTAATATGACATTGCTAAAAAAAACATTATTTTGTGTATTTGGTGTAACAAAGCTTTTGAATGCTTGATTGCTGTCTTAATGGACAATCAAACATGAAGTACGTGTGATCTAGCATGTCAACACTTGAATATACAATGACTCACAGGCTGTTGACGCAGTCTTGTGTAGTGCATGTTGGAATTTTTTCTAAATGCATATATTAACATCTGCAGTCTCATTCACATCCTAAAGAAGCTGTATAGAGAGGTATTATCACGTTGACAGGCCGTCATTGGCACATAGATGCAATCTCTCACCCTCGCCATCTGTAACTCACACAGTGAATAATGAATTTGATCATTAGAGAGGTGTCTTTCTCCTTCACAACAACTGCTAAATATTGCATACTGTTTACTCAGTAGGAGGCAGAAGCAGTCATAATTTTAAGCTCTAAAAAAGTTCCCTCAGAGTGCATATATTTTTACTTACTTTCTCCATTGCATTTAAAAAATATAAAAATGGTCTCCCATAAATGTATGTGTATATGCTCAGATAAAAATACTGCATTAAAATCAGTTGTGTGTGATCAGTCGATTTCATCTTTGTGTTGTCATAACAAGCTGTACACATTAATCAGGTTAATGATTTAATGACTGATTGTTGGCCAACAGTCATCTGGAAAGCAAAAGTGTGTCTTGTGTTGGCTCATTGTAAATTGACAATACAAGGCTTTTGTGGCATGGATGTTGATGATGTATCTGCGGACCAAAATGGTAGGATAATTATGGGTAATTAAACTGATTAACTGATAATTAAGACCTATCTGTGTCTGTATTAGGCTTTAGGAGTTGCATTAGCTTGATTTTCTCTGGTAAATATGCTTTATTATTCTCCTTTACATTAATTATCCCTGTTATGACTGCCAAATTCCACTTCAAGAATCTGCTTGATGAATGGGCGAATGTCATTCGAAAGTGAGCATCACTGTCCCTTTTCTCACTCTGAGAAGCACTTGAAACGAGTAATCTGAAGTGTGTGTGGCATTAAGGGCCGTTCACACCATGGACAATATCTATAAAGTTTTAATAATTGTTCGAATTCTATAAAAAGTCCAGGCCACAGATAATGACACAGAATAACTATATCATTGCAATCAATTTCAGAACAATTTCTTTTTCTGTTAGCGTTGCGTTGTGAACCAATAACCAGTTTGATTTTTTTATCCTTTTTGTTTGGTGGTTCTCAAACGTGCATTATTCCTTCCTTCCTTCCTCAGGTTCTTTCACTACTAAAGCCAGGTCACAACACTATTTTAAGCCTGATTTTCACTCTCTGACAGTTTTCTGGAGATTACGAATTACAGCCTGAAATCAGAGGCAATGTTCATGTGAGTGACGATTGCATAGTGGGAATTATCAGCAACGTAACATGTGGCCAAGTATGGTAACCCATACAGGAATTTGTGCTCTACATTCATCCCATCCAAGTGCTTGCACACACACCGGAGCAGTGGGCAGCCATTTTTTGATGGCTCAGTTGTGGGTATTGAAGGTGGAAGCACTGTTCATTCGCCCCTCCACCTACAATTCCTGCCAGTACCGAGACCGTGACCTTCAGTTTACAAGTCCGACTCTCTAACCGTTAGCCTACAACTGCCCATATCAAAGACGTGCTGCTGATGTCCGAGAAATAATTTAGCAGGCTAAATATCTAGACCTGTCTGCAACTCTTGCAGTGTTTAAGGGGTAATATGACATTGCTAAAAAAAACATTATTTTGTGTATTTGGTGTAATGCAATGTGTTTACGCAGTTTAAGGTTCAAAAAACACATTTTCCACATACCGTACATTATTATGCTGGTTGAAAGGCTCTTCACATCCACTGAGTTAATTCACTAAGTTAGGTGGTCTAAATGTATTTATGTGTATTTATTCTGTGGAAGGCTTAGGACCGTAAAATTTTAGTCCAATCATATCCCTTGGTCCGATGGCTACGATGTTATGCACTTTGTACTGTAATGTTTTTTCACCAGTGAATGAGACATGAGGGAATCTGACAGCGTTGCATTCAAACATCCACCAGCGCCACCTCTCATCGCGTTGCTGGTTAGCCTGTACGCGTTCATGTGTTTTGGAGGAGGCGTGGCTTTGGAGAGTGATTTGCAGGGAGGGTGGGATCTTATGCTTTCACAGCTAGCTTGCTATTGCTAGCCTCTCCAAAATTGCCTATCCTACCTTTAAAACTAACTCTAACACACAAGTCACTATATTTACTGACTGGTTGTTTATATTGCAACATGTAGTTGCAGATGCACATGAGGTTTCGCAGTAGTATTTTATTAAAATAAATGTTAGTCATACTTTTTGTTTTGGTATTGCTGTACTTTTTGCTAATGGTCCCGTTTTGAATTTGTCCTGTGTTTCAGGTGAAGCTAAGCAGTTGTCCTTTAGCACTGTTGTTCAAGTGTCAGTCATTGAATATCTACTTACTGTGCATTGATGGACACACAATCAATCTGAGGGTCTTTGAAGAAGATATCACAAGCATTATCCATCTCCATTAAACCCCAGAATCTCAAGGGATGAATCCGTTTTCTCTCTGTATCAATTCTAATTTGGACTGATTAGCGTGTGATTAGAATGCATGACTTTAACTCTCCCTGTCCACTAACTCAAAGCCCAGAAGCATCAACGATAGGTCAGCTTCTACAGCAAACGGATGAGATGGAGGGAGTCAATTCTTGTTCCTTGTGAGATAGAAGAGGCTTATGGATCAGGCTCAAACTAAGAGAGTTAACAGACTTTTTGCAGAAAGTAAAACTCTTTTATGTTCAAAGTAGGCACCGAAGAAAGGAAGCGAAGAGAAGGAGACGAGAGACAGAAGAAATTACCACACAAGCATAACCCATCCATTCCCTGTCAGAAGAAGCCAATAATTTATAACACACATTACGTATTGTACACACGCTTCCTCAGTCAAGTTGGAGCGCCACTTTCATCACACACCATCGATACCATCCATTTGAATCGTATTGTGGTTCAGCAGTAGCACGACTGTGTCCTCTGGCTTCTTTCCTAATGCATTTGTAGACTTTTCTTTTCAGATATTCTCTTTTCGCTGTGATCTAACCCATAATGACACCATCAGCACAAATTTCCCCTCGGGCCCACCTGACGAGACCATCGTGTTAATTGCAAAAAGTCTTATTAGTGTTATCATACAGGCAGCCATTTGAATTACCAGAAACACAATACTTACCAGAGCACAGAGGGAGTCCAATGAATCGAATATGAGTGTGTGATGATCAACTAGCACAGATAACCCGAGCAAAAAACAGCATTATTGTCGAATGTCTCTGTCTCTTCGAACCACAGGAACACGGATCACAGATAGTGTTTGAGTGAAGCTGTCATTGCAGAAGTGCATGTCAAAGCCAAGGAGACATCAGAGAGGTGAGGCCATTTGATTCTGTCTGCTGTGTGGCATACTGTACTATTCGATGCACTTTGACATCTATCTATCTATCTATCTATCTATCTATCTATCTATCTGTCTGTCTGTCTGTCTGTACAGTCATTCTCAAGCATGAGAAGTGTAAAGTCTAGTCTGTGACCAGTAGAATCTATCAAGCTTGTCTAACTGGCCACATAAATTAATTTTTATTTAAACTTTTTTTGACAGTTCTAAAATCTGATTTTTCATCCACCTTTATGATATTATGATCATTTTTTAAAAATCTTTTAGACACATTTTTTTTTCAGTTAGTTTGATGTTAAACTGGAATGCCACCACCTAACTGTGAAAAAGGAAACAGGACAAAGGAAACAAAATATGTCTCAGTACAAAGAGCAAGCCAAATGGAATTGTGTGTGTTGATTGGGGGGGGAACGTACTGTCACATTGCGTGGACAGCTGAGATTTTTTTTTCATTGTCTCCTGCTTCCTTTTCACTGTGAAGTGCCTATTATTGGCTTTGATTTTACATAATGTATGCAATCTGTGCCGTGCATATAAATGTGGCACAAACTGATGAGACCATTTAATGGTGATGTGATGGTTGGCATCTTTCCTGGCAAAAGTTCATTTCATTCCTGCAGATGGGAGTTCAGTCAAAACACACTCCAGGTGTTACTGAGTGTGTTTTGCAGTAAATGGGTATGTTGATTGATTGCTTTTTGACTAGAGTAACCTGGTGCATATGAATATACTGTATAACCTTATCTGGACTACGAAACAATTTAATAGGGAAAAAAATGTGACTGGAACTTGCTGCCACATATCAAAAGAGCCCACCCAAGACCTCATATCAGCAATATATAGTTAAAAATAAACATGAGTGCTTACAGACAGCATACAAGGAAAGATAAATGATGAGTGTAAATTGGTATGCCAGCAGCTTCTGTGGCTTCCTCCACTGAGCAGATCAAACAAGCTTCTGCTTAATGCTTTTCATTTATCAATAAAGCCCCATCAGCAGACAAGCAACAGTCTCAACGGAGTGCTTGAGCTCTGAATGACAGATGTCACCGCGGAAAGGTCTGAGTCAGGGCAGAGCGGCTAACAGAGATCTTAGGTATCAGACTGACAATTAACCCTGGTAAGTGCACACACACACACGCACATCTACAATCTCCAGTAGTCATGTCAGTCTTCTGAAATGAGACAAAATCCCTGATTCAATTAACACTGATTATAATACTATTTAGTATGTTTATATTCATACATGCAAACCAAGTTGCATCTAAGTTTAAAATCAGATGTTTCTAATGTTTTTAAGTGGAAGAACTAAAAAACGAAATTAATTACAGAAATACGGTTACAATATTTTCCATCTGCACTTCATTACCACTAACTGTTGTTGTTCTATTATTATGAATAGTCACCTTTTTATCAGACCAGTAGCCAGCAAATTGCCTGAAAGCAGTGCAGGTGTCATGATGGTCAGAGGCGTTAGAGATTTCACCAAGCTGAGGAGGAGTCACTAAAATCAGCTCAAGAGGTCAAGTTCGTTTGGAATCTAAAGTGATCATGTCAGGTGAGTTAGTTGTTAACTTTGTAATTGGTCCATTTTTAACCAATTTGACATATTTGGACTGATTTGCAGACTAGTTTTGAACATCATAAGCTATCAATTTCTACCCACCATTATAATAGTTCGTTTGTTAGTTGTATAAACATACAGGTGCATCTCAATAAATTAGAATGTCGTGGAAACGTTCATTTATTTCAGTAATTCAACTCAAATTGTGAAACTCGTGTATTAAATAAATTCAGTGCACACAGACTGAAGTAGTTTAAGTCTTTGGTTCTTTTAATTGTGATGATTTTGGCTCACATTTAACAAAAACCCACCAATTCACTATCTCAACAAATTAGAATATGGTGACATGCCAATCAGCTAATCAACTCAAAACACCTGCAAAGGTTTCCTGAGCCTTCAAAATGGTCTCTCAGTTTGGTTCACTAGGCTACACAATCATGGGGAAGACTCCTGATCTGACAGTTGTCCAGAAGACAATCATTGACACCCTTCACAAGGAGGGTAAGCCACAAACATTCATTGCCAAAGAAGCTGGCTGTTCACAGAGTGCTGTATCCAAGCATGTTAACAGAAAGTTGAGTGGAAGGAAAAAGTGTGGAAGAAAAAGATGCACAACCAACCGAGAGAACCGCAGCCTTATGAGGATTGTCAAGCAAAATCGATTCAAGAATTTGAGTGAACTTCACAAGGAATGGACTGAGGCTGGGGTCAAGGCATCAAGAGCCACCACACACAAACGTGTCAAGGAATTTGGCTACAGTTGTCATATTCCTCTTGTTAAGCCACTCCTGAACCACAAACAACGTCAGAGGCGTCTTACCTGGGCTAAGGAGAAGAAGAACTGGACTGTTGCCCAGTGGTCCAAAGTCCTCTTTTCAGATGAGAGCAAGTTTTGTATTTCATTTGGAAACCAAGGTCCTAGAGTCTGGAGGAAGGGTGGAGAAGCTCATAGCCCAAGTTGCTTGAAGTCCAATGTTAAGTTTCCACAGTCTGTGATGATTTGGGGTGCAATGTCATCTGCTGGTGTTGGTCCATTGTGTTTTTTGAAAACCAACGTCACTGCACCCGTTTACCAAGAAATTTTGGAGCACTTCATGCTTCCTTCTGCTGACCAGCTTTTTGAAGATGCTGATTTCATTTTCCAGCAGGATTTGGCACCTGCCCACACTGCCAAAAGCACCAAAAGTTGGTTAAATGACCATGGTGTTGGTGTGCTTGACTGGCCAGCAAACTCACCAGACCTGAACCCCATAGAGAATCTATGGGGTATTGTCAAGAGGAAAATGAGAAACAAGAGACCAAAAAATGCAGATGAGCTGAAGGCCACTGTCAAAGAAACCTGGGCTTCCATACCACCTCAGCAGTGCCACAAACTGATCACCTCCATGCCACGCCGAATTGAGGCAGTAATTAAAGCAATAGAAGCCCCTACCAAGTATTGAGTACATGTACAGTAAATGAACATACCTTCCAGAAGGCCAACAATTCACTAAAAATGTTTTAGAAGTATTCTAATTAGTTGAGATAGTGAATTGGTGGGTTTTTGTTAAATGTGAGCCAAAATCATCACAATTAAAAGAACCAAAGACTTAAACTACTTCAGTCTGTGTGCATTGAATTTATTTAATACACGAGTTTCACAATTTGAGTTGAATTACTGAAATAAATGAACTTTTCCACAACATTCTAATTTATTGAGATGCAACTGTAAGCATCAAACTATGACGAGAGAGAGAGAGATATTCCAGTTCCATTTTCTCAGAAGGATGTCTGTGATGAAAATATACAAGCTGGGATTCAAGATATTTTTCACTGCAGCTCCTAAATTCTTACAAATGGCCTCCTTGGTTATTTGTGACCGGCGTTGTTGTTCATTTCCTGTTGATGGTGCCATGGTACTAAATCATTGCCGGTTATGAATTCCTTGGGATATAATCATTGGAGCATTCTTTTTGATTAGAACTATGACTCAAAGAGCAATTTTCTTAGTTTAAAGTAGGCCTAGAGCCTTGTACTACAATACTGAAGCAGAAACAACTCAATGAGAAAAGATTGTGGGATATTAGCCACCAAATGTGCTAACTATAAAACCTGAAATACATCAAATATGAAATTATCATAAATTCTCTGACGCATCTTTTCATTTCCTTAGCAGTTTGATGTGATCCACGGTTATGAGATTCAGAACTATGGTGCGTCGGGGGACAATGATAGTTGTTCCGTAACTTTCAGATACAATGAGGCTTTGTAAAGGAGTTTTATAGGTTCAACTCAAGTTTAACCCTCAGAGACTACTGAAAATGTGTTTCTTGTTTTTAGGTAACCATTTGTTTTAAAATTATGTTTATGCATATTTTGTTATGGTGTGAATTGTTCAAAATCATTGCACAAAATTGCAATGCTGGGTTTATACAGTTGCAAAATAGTGGCACACTAAGTATATAATTACATATGCTTTGATTTTCTTGAATATCCTTGCAAGCAATAGATTAATATAATCAATAATTATTCAAATAATAAATATTATGATACAAATTTGAGTATAAGATGTAGTTATATGTTGGTTAACCTGTATTTAGTGAAAAATAGGTTTTATGTAATAACTTACAAGTGTTGTAATTATGCTTCGGTTAGTCTTTAGGGTTAATGGTTGTTGTGAGGAATATTTTACCATCCTGAACTGTAATGTGCACATGAGGCTTCCTGAAATTACTCATTACATTCTGTGAGACTGCCGCTTTAGAGATGTTGTTGTTGTTGTCACCTATGAAATGACTGCATAGAGTAGACACCATACAGCGCTGACATCTGACACCCAAAGAGTTTTTGGTTGTTGTTATTCTTTATGCTGTTTTTGTGCTTTCTTTTGCACCATTGCCTGAGATTTTCCTCCAAAAGTTGTTCTCGTCTTTTATTCTGTTATAAGTTATATGCATTCCTTTTGCCCCCAAAAAGCATTTGGACACTGAAGCCACAAATTGTCTCGTGCATTATTTTAAAAGTTCTGAGAAAAGTTCTTGCATCTTTTATTTGCAGACGCCACTTTGTTTGATATTTTCATATATAACGCGATGGAATTCAGACATTTTGATGTGTGGCTTAAGTATCCAAGTGCATTTTGGGGTCACTGTATATACTCAATAAAGAAGCCCTTTAAAGTTCACTAGACTCTTTTCTCATTGATCATGAAGGGCTTGCTTAGATAACAGAAGCAATTTCTAGCATTTTCTGAATTATGGGCCAATATCCAAAAGGTAAGGATAAATGACTGTATAAGATTAAATGTAATCACGTCAAAATGTGCCCATCAAAGGAAATATTAATCAGGAAGAGCCCATTCAAAGCACACCTTCATTTTGTCCTCTTAATCACATTTCATGAAAACATAATCATCAGTCATTTCAGACAATACTTCTTCATGGTGAAAATACATGAAATCTTAAATAATTTACATCAATTTTGGTGCCAGCAACACAAACCTTGGAAGGCCTGGAAAGGTCAGAGCGGGACACGGATTATGTCGGTGTTAATTAGTGACGTGCCCCAGTGGCTGCACGGTCTGTGATCAGGGTGTCATTGAGCTTTCATTAGCACAGCAACAGGAAATACACACTCACACATGCACATGCCACAGAGCAGGATTGTAACCAGGCCTGTATGGAGTCTGTGGAATTTCTCTCACCCATTGTGTGCTATAAAGTGGGTGTAGAAAAGAATCACTCCCCTTTAAAATATTCACATTTTGTTGCTTTGCAGCCTGAAATGAAGATGGACACAGTTTTAGTTTTATGTATGTACTGTGCAACTTATAACATCCAAGTGAAAGATATAACACCAACATGTCAGAAAAAATACAAATAAAAAAACAGAATCACTGAGTTGGAAAAAGAATCACCCCCTCCTAAAAATGACTTGTAAACTCAATCAGGTGTAGCTCATCACCTTCTCAATGGCACACAAAGCCATTTGACTTTCAACTGTGATCAGCTGTGGTCATTTTGATTAGCTCAGCATGAAAAGTAGTCCTTGGTAGTGCAAACTGAAGCAAACAATCAGCTATGGGTGGCAAGGCAAGATCTCCGGGATAAAGTTGTGGACAGACACAAGTCAGGAGATGGACACAAAAAAAAATGCAAAGGCTTTATCAATAACTAGAAGTGCAATAAAGTTTATTATTAAGAAGTGGAAGGTATTTGGTCCAACACAGACCCTTCCTGGATCAGGACGTCACTCCAAACTTGATGAAAGAGCCAGGAGGAAACTGGTCAGAGAGGCGACCAAGAGGCTTACAGCAACTCTGAAGCAGTTGCAGGAATTTATGACAAAGAATGGTCATTGTGAGCATGTGACAACCATATCACAAACTCTCCCCCAAATGTGGCTTGTCTGGGAGGGTTGCAAAAAAAAAAACCACTCCTCAAAAAAGGCCACATGCAGTCACGACTGAGTGTGCCTAAACACACCTTGAAGATTCTGAGGCAGATGAGTTATTTGGCATGAATTATTTGGTCTCAACACCAAACAATATGTCTGGCGGAAATCCAATACAGCTCACCATCCAAATAACACCATTCCTAAAGCATGGAGGTGGTAATATCCTGTTATGGGGGTGTTTCTATGCAGCAGGGACTGGAGCACTTGTCAGGATAGAAGGAAAAATGGATGGAGAAAAACACCATCAAATTATTGAGGAAAATCTGCTGCCCTCTACCAGAAAGTTGTCAATGGGAAGAAGGGTTTCCTTCCAACATAATGATCCAAAGCAAACAGCAAAAGTGAGCACACAGTGGTTGAAGGAGAAAAAGGTGAATGTCCTCGCATGACCTAGTTAGAGATCAGACTTAAACCCCATTGAAAATCTGTGGAATGACTTGAAGACTGCAGTCCACAAACAATCACCATCAAATTGAACTGAACTTGAGCAGTTCTGCAAAGAAGAGTGGGCAAATATTGCAAAGTCTAGATGTGCAAAGTTAGTAGAGACAAATCCCAACAGACTAAAGGCTGTAATTAAAGCAAACGGAGGTTCAACAAAATACTCACACAAGGGGGGTGATCCTTTTTCCAACTCAGTAATTTTAATTTTTTTTCTTTCTGACAGGTTGGTGTTATATTTTTCACTTGGATGTTATAAGTTGCACTGAGTAAATACAGCTGGATAAAACAAAAACTGTGTCCATCTTCATTTCAGGCTACAAAGCAACAAAATGTGATTATTTTAAAGGGGGCTGATTCTTTTCTATACCCACTGAATTTTAATGAATTTGATGAAGCATTTTAATAATTTTACAATATTTAAATCCATTAAATCCACCATTTTTTTAGTCGTCATGCTTTACATCCAATAAAGGTGTTGTTAGTTAGCATGGACCATTAGCCTCTGCTGGTAGATGCTGTAACTACACCATGTGGCAGAAACAAGCTTTCTCTTTTGATGGACATTCAAAAAATTTTTTTTTTTGCAAGAAGCATATATGATTCATCTAGCTAAACTGATATACACCTTATGTTTCAATGTGAAAGTAATCTATTTCTTGTGAATGTGCAAGACTTTTGATTCAGCCACTATAGGTAAATAACTAGAAGAATAACAAAAAAACAGTACATGGTAAAACTATTTGCTCTACAAACCTGTTTATGATTACTATAATAAATTAAAATATTATAACAAATACCAGTTTGCAACATCAAGCAGCATAGCAGACTGTTATGTACAACTAGAAAAATAACTGGAATCAGTATTTTAGTATTGAGGATATCTCTGGGATATCTCTCTGGTATTACAGACATCCTTGCATCAGTAAATTGACTGTGTTTTAAGACTTTCCATACAGTAAATGTACTGTAGACAAAAAAACCTCTGGACTACATAAAAATTAGACATGACTAATGACCTGAAAACTATGTGACATATTAAACTGACTTTAATCCCTCATAGTCTAATTTTTAAGTAAATATCTACTCTGATTAAAAGTCTGTTCGTACTAACTTCAGTAAAGTGCATTGTCTAGAAGCCCTTTTTATCATAGACTTCAGAAGTGATCCTCCTGTTTAACCTAAAAAAACAAGTGACAAGTGAATCAGAATTTCAGACTGCGACAGGGAAGCAAAACAGAAGCTTTGTAATTCGACTCATTTAAATAATGCATTCAATGCACAAATTTGCATTTGCACAATACGAGTAATTACTGAGAAACCTAGGTGAGCAGATCATAATTTCAGCCTCTCCTGCTGAATGACACGCTCTCACCTCGAGGTGAAACATTCATTGAGACGCAAACCCGTGTAAGCACTCGTTTTGTACGGAGCTTTTCTTTATCTTGTTAGATCGATAATTATGCCCTAGCAGACGCTTACACATTCATGGCTGAATTCTCAAGGTCTCAGTTGCACAGTAAAAGCCCATATGCTTGGAAAGCATCTAATGAGGATCTTTCAGTCGTATTCTTCAATGTTCCATACGATACGATGTTTGACTGCAATCTGAAAACCAATTATGCTGCAGAGAGCCAGAATATGTATTTGTGCAGAGGCAGCTTGCTGAACTGAAAGTCAAAAATCACAATTTGATATATTTAAATATGGTTCAATAAATCTTTGATTCAATAAATCAGAGATTTATTTGCTTTGTTTCTCAGCTTCAGGATTTGGCAACTGGGCGTCACAAGCTATAAAAAATTGGTTAAACGAATGTTGCTTTTCAGCTTTCTGTTTTCAGATTAGTTTTTAATTCCTTCTCTGTGTGTGTGTGTGTGTGTGTGTGTGTCTGTGTGTGCATGTTTATGTGGTTTATGAGGACACAAATTTGTATAATAACATGGGTATGACATAGGTATTACAACGAGAAGGTGATTTATGAGGACATTTTCAGTGTCCCCGTAATTCAAAAGGCTTATAAATAATTCAGAATGAGTTTTTTTGAAAATCTAAAAATGCAGAAAGTTTCCTGTGAGGGGTAGGTTTAGGGGTAGGGTTGGTGTAGGGCAATAGAAAATATGGTTTGTACAGTATAAAAATCATTACGCCTATGGAGAGTCCCCATAAACCATAAAAACAAACCTGAGTGTGTGAGTGTGTGTGTGTGTGTGTGTCTAGGTGCAGTGTTACCTCTCTGCCAAATGTTGAAGGCTGTACTACTTGTGATGGATGCATTTCTATCACACCAAGAGTCTTATTTTCTCATCAGTCCTTACGGAGTTGAAACCTGCAGGTCTTTATATTATGCTGAGAGAGCAGGTCAGGGCCGTTCACTCAAACTGTGGAGGTATATTACTGCACTGTTGTTTTTCTGCACTCGCTGTTGTAAACCACTATTTTGATCACTGCTATTTGTATTTTTTTATTCCATTGGGTGAATGATCTTCATGTCAAGTCACTGTCATGAACAATAGAGATTGTTTCAAAACAGCATTAAACAGGAAAGTAACAGAATCTATGCAAACTTAATTAATTATAGGCTAAGACAAGTCCAAATTCTGCAGTAAAGCAGCTTTAAAAGGCAATAGTCATTATTAAGCTTCAGTCAGTTCAGTGTTGATTCAGTTAAGTTCAATTACTGTGTAAAGTGTATGTCGATTATAAAAACAAGTTCAGTTCAGTAATAAGTGACTCAACTGAAGACGGTGTGATTATTCAGCTTGAGTCAGTTCGATGTTGATTCAGTTTGGTTCAATAACAGTGTCGATGTTGCAAAACGCATAAATTATAAACAAATTCCATTCAGCTATAAAAACGTTTTACAGAAGACAATAGTGTCATTATTTGGCTCAAGTCAGTTCAGTGTTGATTCAGTTCATTTTAATAGCTATAAAGTATATCAATTACTAAACAAGTTCAATTCCGAGATAAGCGGCTCAGCTGAAGAGAGTAGTGTCATTATTCAGCTCGATGTTGAGTCAGTTCGATTCAATAACAGTGTCAATGCAGAAAAAGTCATCAAGTATGAACAAATTAGATTCAGTTATACAGCAGCTCTACAGAAAAAAATTGTGTCATTATTCAGCTCAATTCAGTTCAAGTTTTGTTCTCATCCAATCGTGTTAGTGCCATCAAATTGATACTGCTGGATATTAAGTGTCTTTTTAACCCCAACTAAGCAAGCCAAATGGCAAAGAGGAACCCAAATTCTATTAGGTGACAGAAATGGAGAAAAACTTTGGGAGAAATTGGTTCTCCTCTGGCCAAATCACCAGCAAACTAGAACTCTCCCTTCATTAGTAAAGCTGTCTAAACTGCCAGTTCATGATTTTGTTGATTATACCCTAGGTTAGATAATGACTGGGTTTGTGGAGCCAATGTTCTGGACTGCTAAAGAAGTCATTGAGCGACAGTGATTGAGCGGTGTTCAACTTTGTGTGAGGATGTTAAAATATTACTTGTGAGATGGATGTCGAAAACAGGCGGCTGTCTTCTGGCTGTGATTCTGGTGTTTGGGGAGAGGTCTCCATCACTACCATTAATCTGGCTGACACTGATATAACAATACAAGAGTCAGAGCAACGCCTGGCCAGCAGCAACACCGCTGAGATACGGCCATTAATTCACACAACTGCAGGCCGCTGTCTGTAATCTTTTCACGTTCCTCTGTGTCTGTGTGTGGTGAAAGCAAAACAAACACGTCTTCAGTTTCACGGTTCATTTTAAATTAAACATACATCATCACAGAGGTATAGGCAATTATTTTTGGACGCTGAGGCTGAGTGAGACTTGCGCTGTTCTAAACAACCCCAGGCAAAGTTTCTGAAAGTTATTATCACTGGCAAATAAATAATGAATTGTGATTCTGCTTGGATAAAAAAAAAAAAAAGTTTTCCACTACGGTTTGGAGATGAATTAGTCTCTAAGTTGGGTGGATAGTTTGTTAGTTCACCTGTAAATGAAAACTTTCACGTCGCTCCAAACCTGTGACTGTTTCTTGCATGAAACACAGAAGAAATTTTGTAGAATCTGTCATGCTCTTTTCCAGTGAACTGAATGAACTGTCCAATGTTATTTTTTTAATTTGATTGACAAAGAAAAGCAACTGGCAACATTTTTTTTGTCATTATTTTATTGTCTTATCTACATTTTAAACATGAATTAGATGAAATTTGAAATACGTTCATTTATTTTTCAATTTACAAATTATTTATTGATGTATTATTATATTCTTATTTAACTACATTTTAAAACATGATTTAAATCAACAGTTTTACATGTCTATTAATTTGTCTATTTAAAAAGTCATTTATTTAGTTCCATTTTTATGTTTGATTTATTGAAATTGGTTACATATTCCTTCATTTTGTTTTCACTCTGCAAAAAATCAGCTACATTACCATGTTAATATGTTTTCTCTCTTTCATTTTTAATTGTGGTTTCAATCCGTAGATATGCTTAAACATCTATGGTTCATCATATGCAGACTCCTGCTTTAAATGTGTCAGTAACTGGCATAGCTAATTAAATGAGGTGAAGTTAATTAATTTTTTTAGAAGTGCACAAGTTTAGGAGCTGGATTTGGAAAACTCAATGATTTTTGCATGTCATTTTTGCCTTAATCTAGATGTCAATGATAGTAGTTTGATAGTTGTTTAACCACATTATTATATGATTAGACTGTGGAAAGCTACAGATTCAAAGTAGCGTCTCCTGCAGATTTTATTTTCATAAGTTGTCCAAATTTACTTCAGATGATCTTATAAGTCTTAAAGTCCTCACTATAAATAAACACCTTTATTTATTTTGAAACTGTATTCATTTCGAAAACTGAATCAGGTATATTCAGTTTAGTGAATAAAAAAATACTTCACCTTCAGACCTTATCTGCTTTTCATTAAGTTTCACCGTTGTTGTTGTTTTTTTCTTCCTTTCAGAAGTTTGAGTCTCAAGAGATCATCTCCAGGTATGATCTGGGAACAGGAACAGCAAAGCAGATCGCCTTGCGTGAGCCAAAATAAGATTGATTACTTTGAAAAAGCAAATCCCAAGCGGCCAACCTAATCAGTTTCCCCCCCCCTTTGAAGCATATGTTCAAAAATGAAATATTAATCCAGTATGGCTTAAACATGTTTTTAGGTCGTCTGCAGCACATTTGATCTGATATGTTGCCAAAAACCTGCATGGCTCCGTATCAGCTCATGTACATGAGCTAAAACATGCAGCTTTATGCATGAATAATTCAACTCTGTTGAGAAAGCGGAAAGAGTTTACTTCACACTGCTATTAAATTATATAAAGCACTGATGCAGAATAGCTGTGATTTGCACCCACTGATCACATAATCCATCTATAACAGCCATTTTTGGACATCCAAAAATACTCATGCTTTCATTTATTTTAGAGAGCAATCAATAACGGCTGATTGCATGCATGTAGTCTACTGTTTAAGCCTGGATCGTTAGATCTCGTCCTCTAGCTCTTCAAGAGATTGTTAATTTCTTTTGCTCCTCCATTATAGACTTTGTGACCCTCTGTCTTTTTCTGTCCTGCAGTGAATTAGCCACTTTTGACCAGAGTCAAAGTTCCTTTTTCCTCTTTACTGTCTGAGGGCGATAAGCAGAACGGAAGCAGTGGACAGGGTCGGGATTTGATAGGTAGGACTTGGAGAGCTGAAGATGATGACAAGAGAAAGAGAGAGAGAGAGTGAGAGAGAGAGAGTGAGAGAGAGAGAGAGAGTGAGGTGGCCTAAAAACCAAAATAGTATTTTCCTGTTAAATATACTCCGTTAATTTTTCAATAATCATTTTATTTACAACATTATACACAAATCTCAAATTTTGTATGTATATATATATATATATATATATATATATATATATATATATATATATATATAGAGGCATGTCATTTTTGCCTTAATCTAGATGTCAATGATAGTAGTTTGATAGTTGTTTAACCACATTATTATATGATTAGACTGTGGAAAGCTACAGATTCAAAGTAGCGTCTCCTGCAGATTTTATTTTCATAAGTTGTCCAAATTTACTTCAGATGATCTTATAAGGCTTAAAGTCCTCACTATAAATAAACACCTTTATTTATTTTGAAACTGTATTCATTTCGAAAACTGAATCAGGTATATTCAGTTTAGTGAATAAAAAAATACTTCACCTTCAGACCTTATCTGCTTTTCATTAAGTTTCACCGTTGTTGTTGTTTTTTTTCTTCCTTTCAGAAGTTTGAGTCTCAAGAGATCATCTCCAGGTATGATCTGGGAACAGGAACAGCAAAGCAGATCGCCTTGCGTGAGCCAAAATAAGATTGATTACTTTGAAAAAGCAAATCCCAAGCGGCCAACCTAATCAGTTTCCCCCCCTTTGAAGCATATGTTCAAAAATGAAATATTAATCCAGTATGGCTTAAACATGTTTTTAGGTCGTCTGCAGCACATTTGATCTGATATGTTGCCAAAAACCTGCATGGCTCGAAGAAATTTGAGGGGTCTGGGGCTGGATTCACAAAAAATATATTTTTTAAGAACTTAAGGAATTGTATTATTATTATTTTTTATAAAAATTGTTCCTGAGAAAAAAATACATAATATCTTAAACATCATCATAAATAACCTTAAAGTCCCCATGAAATCAAAATTAAAGTTTTTTGGGTATTAGTATCAATATGTTAGTCTTAAGGTTATCTATAAGGCAGTGTGCTCCAAAACTGTGACAAAATTCGCATTTAGAAGATATAAGCGTTCAAAGCTTGCAGTTCGTCACTTCCGCCAAAACGGGTCAACGATTTTTTTGACGTCACATCGTACTTCAGCGTCTCATCAAACTTTCTGTCCAATCAAATGCTCTCTAGAATCTGAAGCGCCCGCCCCCTACACTATAAAATAGACGCTGAAGCCGCGGCTGAAATCGGTCACTTGTCCACAGAATTAGAATTTTCTGTACAGTGCGTGCGTAGTGCACTATATAGGGGACAGGGAACGATTCAAAAAATATGCTTTCCATTGAGGACAAAAAAAAATATATATATATATACACAGTATATGCGAGAGAGAGAAAATATTTAAAACTTTTTCTATTACCCCTTCTTACAAACTTAGAATTTATCCTAACAATTTTTTCCTTAGGTTTTTGTGAATTCATAATCCAGCAATGATTGCTCATTGGGAATGCAAGCGCTCAACATATAAGTGGCAATATCTGTGCACATAAGAGATATTGCTCTCATTGGGAGTTTCTCATTTCAGTAAATATGTGCTCTCTGGCCTCATTAAACTGGGACGCGCTCTTGCGGGATGGGAGTTTGTTTGAGTGGGCGTAATATAGAAGCCCTGCGTGAACAGAATGGAGGGAGGGGTACACAGGGCATAAAAGTAGCTCATTTTATGTGTGCCGTCTTCTTTGTACCCACAGCAATATGGCCCTGCAGGCCCTGCAGGGAAATAACATGCACGCATGGACACATACCAAGGGTGGGAGACTATGGTCATATCTCTTTCTAACTGTGGTGACACTTGATGGCCTGGACACAACGAGAAAAGCCACACTATTGCATTCGGCTCTGACTCGGTGTATCCCAGCATACACCGGTGGTGCAATCCCCAATGAGTGACATCATTAATTATGTGTCTCTGACTTCAGAAATGCCAGCTGAGGAGGGAGGCATACATTTCATCTGCAGACTGTTCAAAAAATTGTCTTTCAAGCCAGTCTGACAGCATGCATTCCAATCACAGGCTCACCCAGGTCTGAAATTGCAGGTATTTCACCAGCTGTGAGGCGCTGAGTAAGTCTTAATGTGTTCAGTCTGTAAGCTCACTGAGATAAATTAGTTCAATGACATGATATATGACAAGGATCTGTAATAATTTACAGCATTTAAATGGTAAAGCTCAGGGGCATATTGAAAAACGGTTCAAATGGAATAGCAAAGTATTCTTTTAATAGGATTTTGACCTGAGGTTATTGTGGCCAGAGTTTTTTGTTGCATGAGGTTATTGACCACCTAATGAGTTTCTACATATTAAAGCAATAAGCCACAAGAGGCCGTGCATAGCAATGATTTCACCACAGTTGAGGGGGTTTTATACATGATGTGAATCAGACCACCATTTACAAAATGGCAACAGCAATATGATCTCATTAATAACTGTAGATATTCATGTAATTGTGCACATAAATACATAATGCACTTTCAGCCTTTAAAACGTAGGCATGTTTGCAAATTGTAAACAAAAGGTTTACAAATAATTTTAGGATCATAGAATGTTTAATTCATGGAATGAATAGGTTGATTTTTATTGGGTTAAATCAGTGACATTGGTTAAATTCAGTGTTTAGTGCAATCACACTTGTTTAATGCATTTAGTATCATTATGTTATGTGTAATGTCTGGTGCCATATTTGTGACATAACCTATTTCAATGTTTTAAAAAAGGTACACTACTGAAATTATGACTTTTATTCAGCAAGGATGCATTAAATTGATCAACAATTGTTTTTTCTATTATATTTGTCGAGTATAAAAACTTAATAATAATAACTTAATTAAAAAAAGTTTTTTGAACAGTAGTGTATATATTACACTATTGTGACTATCATTACTGTATATACAGATACATTTGTAATGTAAATATAATATAATGTCTAAAGTTGATTTATTTCTAAAGCTGTGCATATGTAAATATTTTTACATTTTAGATGCTGTAAATACAATCACTTTGTACTTGTCAGAGCACATTCAAATGTACAAAAAGTTTAGAAGTTCCACACAAATACCTATAATTTTTATTACATTTTAAGATGGATAAAAGTCACTAAGACTCAAAATTACTTCAATACATCTAGTAGTATGAGCCCAGATTGGTGAACAGAACTGTTCAGTTTGTAGTCTTAAAACCTGGGGGGGAGATGGCATTTTTGATCCATGGGTTCCCATAGAGTTTCCAAAAGGTTTTTGAAATAGTGTTTTTTGATTACTTGGAGTGACCTGTTTTGTTGGACAACATAAATTATACACAGTCAAACCTTAGACGTGAATTTTAATTTTAGGATGCCAGATAAGGACTACAACTATAACAAGCATGTGCATTTACATGCTTGATGAGCCAGACAATCGTTGTAGTTCTTATGCAGCAATATGTGTTTTTAAAGGGAACATATAAGTATACACTTAAGTGAAATCATTATGGAGAGTATAAAATGAATTAAATATACTGTAAAGCCCTTGTGATTTCTTCATCTTCCCTGTGCAGTGATCCTAATAATAGGTTCTTCATGCAGTGTAATTCCAATCTCACAAAGTTACCGGATTTATTTTGGATCCCCGTCCCGATAAATCTCTGGGAATTCTTTTCTCTGTTTGTTTATGTGTTCATTCAGTTGAATAAAGCCATTTGCATTATAAATGAATAAGCCAGTGATGGTTCTGAAGGACCAGTGGTTCCCTTTCAATCGGTCACTACGAGTCACGTCGTGACCGACGAATTGGGATCTTGCTTCAAGAGACCAATCTACTTCGAGTGTAACTAAACGAGCCAATGCACACTGCACACATTAAATTATTGCATCCAGCTGCTGCTGATCACAGCGTTAGCATAAAAAGGCAGCCGGTGCAATGCATACCAGCTTTTCGCTTCAGAGCCGAGCGACAACATCGTTCTGTTTATCCAAGTGTCTTCAGTGAACTACAAGTTCAATGTACTCTTGGAAGCTTCTGGTGTTGGCGGACGGTGCTTCAGCGGTGGTCATTCCTGTGTCGAGTGGGTTGTGTACTTTAGGCTTCACTACCTCAGCACTAAAAGAGCATTTCCCTGAAAGAGCAATTTCTCTAAAAGAGTACAATAAGCGGGTGCGTCTTTGTAAAGACGACAGATCGTCTTTTTAAAGATGCCGTTTCACCCGTGCGTTTCTGGGTGCGGTTGTTACCTGGCGCCGGGTGATGGTCACGATCGCTGCCTCACGTGTCTGGGCATTAAACACACTGAGGTGGAGTTCGCGGATGAGTCATGTTCCCATTGCGGGAAGATGTCCATCTCTGAGCTGTGGGCCAGGCTCCGTTTCCTCCAGGGGGGCGGAGCTCCGTTGCCTCTGCCGTGATCTAGTGTTTGTCCTGGTGGCAGCCAGGCATGGACTACTTCGGGCAGTAGCACGAGCGGTCTGAGGGTTACAGTGGTGGCAAACCCCTCAGGGAACCAACCCTCAGGGGACCATCGCTCCTCTAGCGCTTCGCAACCAGTTGAGCCGCCAAAGGAACATGCTGTATAAGCATCGCATAAGCATCGCAGGGAGGACGAGGAGCAGGTCCTGCTTGTGCCGCTGTATTGGCCCACTCAGACCTGGTTCCCCTAACTAATGCTCCTCGCGACAGCCCTTCCCTGGCAGATTCCTCTGAGGAAGGATCTACTGATTCAGAGACGGGGCACCCACGTCCAGACATATGGAAACTTCATTTCTGGTCCCTGGACGGGACGCGGAGGTTCTAGGTGACCTGCCCCAAGAGGTAGTTGACACCATCACTTCGGCAAGAGCACCGTCTACGAGACACGCTTATGCCTTGAAGTGGAACCTGTTCGTCGAATGGTGTTCTTCTCACCGAAAAGACCCCCGGAGATGCCCGATCAGGGTCGTGCTTTCCTTTTTGCAGCAAAGGCTGGAGCGAAGGGTGTCTCCCTCCACCCTTAAAGTTTATGTCGATGCGATTGCTGCTAACCATGACCCCGTTGAATGGAAGTCGGTAGGTAAGCATGACCTGGTCATCAGGTCCCTTAGGGGGGCGAGAAGGTTAAATCCTCCACGGCCCCCCTCCATACCCTCTTGGGACCTGTCTCTAGTGCTTAAAACACTACAGCAGGGCCCATTTGAGCCTTTGCAGTCAGTCAAGCTAAAGTTTCTTTCATTGAAAACTCTGCTCCTGCTTTCACTGGCCTCAAGAGGGTAGGGGACCTGCACGCATTTTCAGTCGGCTATTCGTGCCTAGAGTTTGGGCCGGCTGACTCCCAGGTAATCCTGAGGCCCTGGCCCGGCTATGTGCCCAAGGTTTCCACTACTCCCTTCAGGGATCAGGTGGTGAGCCTGCAAGTGCTGCCCCCAGAGGAGGCAGACCCAGACCTAGCTTTGCTCTGTCCCGTCCGAGCCTTGAGATGCTACTTAGACCGGACACAAAGCTTTAGGACCTCAGACCAGCTCTTTGTCTGTTACGGAGGCCGGCAGAAGGGAATGCCGTCTCGAAGCAGAGGATGGCCCACTGGATTGTGAATGCCATCACCCTGGCTTATGAGGCACAGGGTGTGTCCTGCCCACTCAGGTTGCGAGCTCACTCTACTAGGAGTGTTGTATCCTCCTGGGCGCTGGCTCATGGCACCGCACTGACAGATATTTGTAGAGCTGCGGACTGGGCGACCCCCAACACGTTTGCTATATTCTATAGCCTTCATGTGGAGCCAGTATCCTCCTGTGTTTTCACCTCAAACGGGTAGAGGTGCTGAGAAGCCCCGGTTAGTGTCAGCTTGCTAAAACTGCTCCAGAGTGTCCGTACTGTAGGCCCTGTCAAGCTCCTCCATCCCCTCGGCAGCCAGACGTGGAGGAACGTCCGGCGCTAGGCCCTCTCTCACTGAATCCTTGAGAACCGGTAGAGGATTGGGTTCCATATGTAGAGACCTAAACGGATCCCATATAGGGGTATAGCCTCAGAGCCCGTGTTTCCCCGGCAGACTTCTGCCATTCCATGAGGGTTACAATCACCTCCAATTTTCCATATGCATCTAAACGGATGTTCATATGTGTTTTCCGAAACCTCCTTTGGGAAGGATGGGGCTTCCGCAGCATCCCTGTTCCAAGTGGAACGGGTATGTTTTCCCAGTGTTATCCAATCTCACTGTGTGGGTAGTGCTACGACAACGGTGAATGGTCTTCTTGTTACAAGCCCCGGCCTACACCAAAAAGGGGCGCAGGTGGCTCGCACAGGGCACTGGAAGGGGCAGCATCCATGGCGCTTTGGTAGGAAATCCCAGTTCGTCGGTCACGACGTGACTCGACGTGACTCGTCGTGACCGACTGAAAGGGAAAGTCTCGGTTACATATGTAACCCTCATTCCCTGAAGGAGGGAACGGAGACGTCATGTCCCGTCGCCACGGCTGCTGTACTACTGCTGAGCGGCCGGGTCACCGGCTCGACTCCTCAGCGAAAACCTGGTATGCATTGCACCGGCTGCCTTTTTATGCTCAGGCTGTGATCAGCGGCAGCTGGATGCAATAATTGCATGCCAATGTGCATTGGCTCGTTTAGTTACACTCGAAGTAGATTGGTCTCTCGAAGCGAGATCCCAATTCACCAGTCATGATGTGACATCTCCGTTCCCTCCTTCAGGGAACGAGGGTTACATACGTAACTGAGATGTTTTCCTCTATGCATGAATTGTGAGCAGTAAGTCAAGTCACCTGTATTTATATAGCGCTTTTAACAATACAGATTGTGTCAAAGCAACTGAACAGCATTAATTAGGAAAATAGTGTGTCAATAATGCAAAATGACAATAGTAAACACTCACTTTTCAGTTAAAGACAGTTCATCATTGAATTCAGTGATTTCATCATCCAGCTCAGTTCAGTTTAAATAGTATCTTTGCAATCATTTGCAATCAAGTCAACGATATCGCTGGAAATGAAGTGTCCCCAACTAAGCAAGCCAGAGGCGACAGCGGCAAGGAATCGAAACTCCATCAGTGACAGAATGGAGAAAAAATCTTGGGAGAAACCAGGCTCAGTCAGGGGGCCAGTTCTCCTCTGACCAGACGAAACCAGCAGTTCAATTCCAGGCTGCAGCAAAGTCACATTGTGCAGAGGACTCATCTCGTTCCTGTGGTCTTTTCCCGGTGGTCGTCTGAGACGCTGAGATATATAGTGGAGTATCATCGGCATAACAGTGGAAACTAATCCCGTATTTTTTTATAATATTACCAAGGGGCAACATGTATATCGAAAATAGCAGAGGACCTAGGACAGATCCTTGTGGCACTCCATATTTTACTGGTGATAATTGAGATGACTCCCCATTTAAATGAACAAGGTGGTAGCGATCGGACAGGTAGGATCTAAACCATCTTAAAGCCTGCCCTTGAATACCTGTATAGTTTTGTAATCGATCTATGAGCATGTCATGATCTATAGTGTCGAACGCAGCACTAAGATCAAGTAAAACTAGCAATGAGATGCAGCCTTGGTCTGACGCAAGAAGCAAGTCATTTGTAATTTTAACAAGTGCAGTTTCTGTGCTATGGTGGGGCCTGAAACCTGACTGAAATTCTTCATAGAGATTCATCACATCTTCGAGATCTTCATTTTTTTGCAGGAAGGAGCACAATTGAGAAGACACAACTTTTTCTAAAATTTTAGACATAAAAGGAAGATTTGAGATGGGTCTATAATTTGCCAGTTCACTAGGATCTAGTTGTGGTTTCTTAATAAGAGGCTTAATAGCCGCCAGCTTGAATGGTTTTGGGACGTGACCTAAAGACAACAACGAGTTAATAATATTGAGAAGCG
>NW_015506755.1:31919-55287 GCF_001515645.1 Sinocyclocheilus grahami
GCTAGTTATTTCGTCTAGTTCATGTGTACTTATTGGTACACAGAGCAGTTGAGATAAATCAGGCAGGTTATTTGTGAATCTGTCTTTGGTGGCTGGAACAATAGTTCTGCCCAGACAATAACGCGGAGCCATATAGTTAATATTAGTAATACGCAGCATACACGATACAAGGAAATGGTCAGTAACATCATCGCTTTGAGGTACGATATCTATATCAGTAAAATCAATTCCATGCGATATAATTAAATCTAGCGTATGATTAAAATAATGAGTGGGCCCGGTGACGTTTTGCTTGACTCCAAAAGAGTTTATTAGGTCAATAAACGCAAGTCCTAATGCATCATTTGTATTATCAACGTGAATGTTAAAATCTCCGACAATTAGCGTTTTATCAACAGTAACCAATAGGTCTGAGAGGAAATCTGCAAATTCTTTTAGGAAATCTGTATATGGCCCTGGTGGTCTATACAAAGTAGCCAGAGCAAGAGATACGATCGATTTCTTTTGCATATCTGACAGTGTAACATTAAGCATCCCTCTTGTAGCGGGATTGCTTAGATTTCGTACATGTGTTTAATTATTGAACAGTTTCCAATAGAGTTTAATATTTCTGGGCAGTGGTTGGAGCACTCATAACTCATGGATGCTCTCAGGTCCCGCATATTTCTCCCCTGGCTGATGTAGGCTTCAAGCTATCTTCAGGCATGGAATAAAAACCTGACGTGAGAAGTTGAAGTAAAAAGGATATGTTTGTATGAGGATTCCTGCAGGTCTTTATTCTTACTCTGGTTTTCATTGCATAAGCCAAAAGCCTGTTAAAATCAGCTAGCAAAATGTCTCATTTTTGCCAATCAAAGAATTGCTGTTGGATAAATTTCTTTGTCCTTCATTAATTCACGGCATGACTTTTGCAGGCTTTTGCAGAAATGTTCTTATTTACAGAGACCGCTCTGCTGCTGAAATTTGAAAGATTGACATTTGCCGAGAGACGCTTTACCGAGACATTAGCTGTGTAAACTGTAGATCAAGCCGTCAATAGACCCAAAACCTGCCTGATTCAACTTCAAGATATGTCTGATCTATATCACCCCTATCTCTGGTGATTATGAGTTCTCATCTGTGCGCTGTCCCATAGGGAATTCGCTTTACAAAGGGAAAAGATCAAGAGTCATACTCCAGCAGTTCCATTTGCAACACTATTCTGGTCTGAGACTTTCTATCTTGTAGTTATCATTAGTACATGACTGCCAAGGGAGCAAGATGTATAAGGCTTGTCATTCCACTGGTGTCCATTCACAGTGGATTATACTGCAAAGGACCTAAGAATTTATATTTTATTTTAATTGCATTTATTGTGTTTTTAAATTGTAATTTTATTTTTTGCTGATTGTTAAGCAAATCTGGAATAGCATAATTTAAATGCTGAAAGTATAATTAAATTAGCAAAAAAAATTATTAAACATTTGGTGTGAATAATGTAGAATTTTATTATTCAAACAAAACTTCCAATTAGCTTGTATTGCTTTTTTGCGTATTTCTTCATCCACAGCAATTCAGTGCTGTCTGTGTATGCTGAAAAAATAATATATTTCTAAATTTATTTCCTTGACTCATTTTTATTTACCTATATAAATTTAAATAAGAGTTTATAATCGTCTTATATTTCACTTCACGATGGCTTCTTTATTTCTTGTTGAGTGTCAAAATACATTATTTATTTATTTTCTTTTTTGCTGATTTTTGAGCAAAGCTTTGGAATTCTAAATTGAAATATTTCATTAATATTTTATAAATAATCATTAATTTTCTCCTAGCTGTTTTTGAACACCACTATGTTCCTTTCATTATTATTTCATAAATAATCATTCATTTTCTCCAAACTGTTTTTGAACACCACCATCTTCCCTTGTAATTAACAGGATCTCACGGCACAGAGGATGATTGTGATGGGACATCCAGATAATTTCATCAGTGGCTGAGCATTATTTGAGATATACAGTCTCATGTGACATAAACCCTCCTCTGACGGTTAGTCCTATCATCAATTATTATTCCTCTCCTCTGACAACACACTTCATCAAGTGGTCTTCTATCTCATCAGACTCGAAGTGCCGTTGCCATGGGCAGCATCATCATAAATCTCACTTGCTGTTATTTTCTCTAGCTGCATACATTTTTGCACTAAAATTACATTCGTAGTCGTGGGAGGATGAATCTCAGGGATCTCTTAGAAATGAGAAAAGCGTGTCTCTAAAAGAAAACATCACAAGTTAAACCACAATTAATGAAAGCAGCCTTTTTTTAATTTATTCAAGATCTTCACTCTGTTGTCATTTTAAATGCTGGCTTGTATATATAATTCCTCTAACTTGATATTGAGAGCACTCAGAAATAGAGTTGCTGCTTGTTTGCTTCATTAAAGTGAGCCTATGCAGCACAACTCTTGAATTGTTGTTACAACTTAACTGAATTGCATGAAAAAATTATTTAAATTTCATTTTGCATTGGGACCAGGGGATTCCCAAATCACAGCATGGGGCTGGATAGGAAGACTAAATGTAATTCTATGTGTTTTAAACCAGATGAGAAAATGTTGAGAGTTCAGTGTTTCATATGAATCTGGATTTAGATGAATTTGTGCTTTTAGGTTTGCCACTGAGGTTAAGAGGGCTAATGTGAGTGAATATTATATAAGATTATTGAACAGTTTTATCTTCCTTGTGCTTCCACCTCACCTGATTGCTTCTTTATTTCTTGTTGAATGTCAAAAGAATACTGCTTTTAGAAGTTTGACATAATTTTATTGTGCTTACTCAATTTAGTTAAGTTCTGCTACACAAGGTATTTAAACAGTTTAATTTAATGTTAAAGAACCCCACTTTCAGCATGTATATATATTATATATAATTTTATCAACAAAGGATCCGTCATTTATTCACACTGTGTGTTATTTGGAAATGTCCGTTTGTGATGTTGGGGTTGACAGAGTTCATTTGTGATTCATTTCTGCTTTTTAAAAAGAAACAAAAAACGCAATAACCGCTTATTTAGACAAAAATATTTAATTTAATTGTAGATCTTTTAAAAAATGTCATCCTAGCTAGAATCTCAAAGCAGTTCAGTGGGATGAATAGACACAGCACACATTAACCTACCTAACCCAGTGGCTTTACTGTGATGTATGAGCCTGCAGAATCACTTTCATATGATATTAATTACACACCTAGTGGAGCTTAATTTGCATGTGGAGAACCCAAATTGTGAGATGGCTGAATACATCAAGCTGGACTGATTAGCATACGCAGTTTTCTGAGCGATTTATTTGTTCTAATTTGCTTTGAGATGAAAAGAAAACAATTAAAAAAAGGTCGGAGAAGGGAAAACGGCAGCTTGTGTTGCCAGTTCACTCATCTGGGAATACAATGTTCTTCTTAACAGTAATTAAATGCATAAAAAAATTAATCTTAAAGCCAATTCACCCTGTGCCCACAGACGCAGACTAAGGCCGATTGTCACCAGATTAAAGTGTGTCACTTATCAGTCAGTCCAAGACCCGACGATTGCATATTTAACATGTTCAATTCTTAAGATGATTTGGTCTTACAAGAATTTCAAGAGAATATTTTTGTGAGAATTCCAAATGTTGAAATTGTATTCTTTCTTTTTTTTGAGGTTTTATGGCAGACATTGGTATCTTGGCACATGCTATTACAGTCTAAAAAATATTGTTGAGATCTTTGAAACTCTAAAGGAGCTTTGAGATTAGACTATAGGGGATGTTTGTCAGGAAAAAAAAGATATAGCCTAGTTTTACCCATCGTATTGAGTTCACCCAAATGGATACATTATTAATAAAATTTTGTTTTGGTTTCTGCAGAAGAAAAGAAAGTAATACAGGTTTGGAACAACATGGAAGCGAGTAAGGCTACGTTTACACTAGTGCGTTTTCTTTTTAAAACGCATAACTTTTGATACGGTTCGCCTGTCGTTTACATTACCCCGGCGTTTTCGACCCTCGAAAACAGAGACTTTCGAAAACGCTGCAGACCCCATTTTAGTTTGAAAACTCCGGGGTTCAGTGTAAACGGACCAAAACGGAGACTTTTGAAAACGATGGCGTGGCTGCCATTTAAACATGGCCTAAGTGATGGTGTTGGATGGATGGAATGATGGAATGATTGATGGAAGGATGGAACAATGGTTGGAAGGATGGAATAAATGATGGATAAATGGAATGAGGAATGGACAGATAGAAGTTTGTTGTAAAACCTTGTGCATTGATTGTGAAGATACTAAATCAAAGTGCATGCAAAGCCCTTGTTTGTTCCACCCTGTAAAGGATGATAACAAGGCAGATTTAGTGGGTTTTTGTAGGGCCTGTGGGGCATTCTGGAGAGATCCTGTTGTTCTGAATCACACTAGACTATGAGCTGGATTATTGTTCTAACGCAGGCACCAGCTGTGAAACAATTGCCGCCCCATGCAACAATCCCAGGAGTCTCTCATTCTCTCTGATACAGTGTCTTTATATTGCGTCCGTGTTGTTTTTGTTTTGTTTTGTTTTTTTGTGGCTATATCATCTTATGCACGCATTCCTTCCCTTTTTGTCTTTTTGCTTGTCTTCCTAGGTCTCAAATACATAACTGGTGACAAGTGAATCTGGTTTGAAGGCAGGAGGTAATTGTCATACGCGATTGGGGAGAGACAGAGAGATGATCACAACAGATGCAACAGTGCCAAAGGGCTTTCAGGTTCCCATCCCTGATCTCTCATCCTCATTAACGGTGTAAGTCACTCCGTCTCGACACCATCAGACTGCCACCTCAGTGTACTGACACGACTCTCACTTTACAAAACACTCAGGAGTTTCACTCCTCATGCTAAATGTAGGGCAGAGTATTGGGGAAGTTAGACATTCACAACTTTGCACTTCTAATTACATCTCCGGTAAACTAGTTCTTGCTTAGTTTCTGACAGCTGAGCTAATGCCAGGGTCATGTGCCAGGGCTGGACATTAGGGGGCAGTGACATACTGTGCCCACCTAAAATGACTTGCCAAGTGTGAGGAGAAAATGAATAGGACAAAAACAATCCTCAGGAGATTTTGCTAGAATTAGCTTGCTCGGCTGCTTGATGAAGCTGCCTGTAACTGCTGCTGGTCTAGGATTAGTTTCTCCTATCAAAATCCAAACTTGACGTTTTGTGGAATGGGACAAGCTGACTCTAGATCAGGGATCCTCAAATCTGGCCCACGAGATCCACTTTCCTGCAGAGTTTAGCTCTAACCCTAATCAAACACACCTGAGCATACTAATCAATGTCTTCAGGATCATTCGAAAATCACAGGTAGCTGAGTTTGGTCAGGGTTGGAGCTAAACTCTGCAGCGCATTGGACCTCCAGGGTAAGATTTGAGGAACCCTGCTCTAGATGAAAGGCTGTAGGCAATATCCTAAATTATTTGCTGTGTGTATATCTGAACTACATTGTTTAAACAATTTTTTTGTCTATTTTTAAAACACATTTTTACAAACGCTATTTAAAAATATATATTTTTGTATAATGTATGTGTGTATACAGTTTACATATTTATATTATACTTATATTGAAAATTATATCTTAATGTTATTAGTCATATAAATTGTAATAAGTGAATTCTGATTGATGTTTGATAATCTTGCTATGGTTAGCTCTTCAGGTGACTTATGCACTCTCACAAACTTGAATTAACTCTTGACTGGTTACTTGAAGGTTTGTAAGTTCAAAACTTATCCTCCCTTATATACTTTATAAAAAAATAATTATAATAATAACTTCATTATTATTATTATTATTTATCCATTTTTAGATATATTATAGTTTATATCCATCAGTATTCTAGATCTCTTGAACACTTGAAATGAGAATGAAAGTCATTCTATATCATATATTTTTAATATACAATGTATTTATTTATTTATTATTTTGCAGTATTGTGCATTATATCTTGCTTATAAAACAACTAGTAAGTCGGTTAAACTTGAATTCTCACATCTAAAAACTCTACCAATTGTAATTGTTTAATGCAAGATCTGTCTGTTATATTCTCATTGTGTCATGATGACGTTTGAGAAAACATGCATAGTCAAGCTAATTTAATTTCTGCTCACATTTTACAGTTATTGACAGGCATCGTGGTAAAAAAAAGCGGCCGAGAAAACACTCTTACAAACACTTGTTCCTGCATGCATAGTCAAGCTAATTTAATTTCTGCTCACATTTTACAGTTATTGACAGGCATCGTGGTAAAAAAAAGCGGCACACTTATAATCTGAATGAGCAGCTCTTCTCCAGGCCTATAGGCATCAAGTCAGAGAACTGCTGTATACTACTAATCTATACAATCCAGAGACCGTTGCCTTTGGAAACTATCAAGCATGTATGCATTTAAAAGACATGCATGAATTGAATGTGATGATATGCGTATAAATATGAATATGTGATGAATTGCATTTTTCAAATGTTTTTTTTACCTGCATTTAGCAGTTGTCAGTGAGTATTCTAATGTAGCATTGATTAAATACTATTCAAAGCTTTAGTGTTTGTGTTTTATTAGATTAAGAACAACTGTCTGCACTGAACTCAGCAGGAAATGTAAAACATTCTCTGTAAACTTATTTATGAATGCAATCTTTTGGAAAATAGGCTTTTATAGTAACAATCCATAGCATCTTACAACATCAAGTCTTAATATTTTATGCAGAGTTGCTTTTCAAGTAAATTCCATCTTGTTTCAAAGTGTAAGGGAAACAGGTAAATTTAGCTCAAAGGGAATCTTTAAGATTTTAAAGGGAACTCCACCAATAATATGTAAGGGAATTAGGACAGAATCACTGTCGGTTGATCACTGTCAATCAATTACGGTTGATCACTGAGCCGGCCAGCGAGTCAGTGAACGAGCCGTATGACATCAATTCTGCAATGGATATTTATATCCAAAATATAGTGAAAACACTATTAATTAGCACATGTAACAAGATCGGCAGTTTAAGACATTAACTTGTGAGCACAAAACCCAAGATACTTCTCTTTTCAATATAAATAAGGCTTTATTGGATAAATCTAAGACATATAAACTAACCTAACACATGAACACACGCATTCACACAAGTTTTCAGAAAGAGAGAGAGTGAGGAAATAATTAGTTTAAGAGAATGAGAATGTGAAATCCCAAGTTTACAGCAATATGTGCAATTGCATAGATCTGAACAACCATCAATCATTTAATGAACCCTCGCATTGAGTTTGCTCAATGAAGTTAAAATTTATATTAAATGCACCAGTTCAGCTAGAATCTGGAGGTACTTGCTTTCCTGTGATGCGGGGTTCCCTTTCTTGTCTGGTTGCCGAAAGGGGTTTCCCGAGGTTGCTGATTGGCTGGAGGTTCGAAATGATTATTTGCTCAGGTCCTTTTAGTGTCATTTAGATGCATATTCACATGGAAATGAAGTTTCTTTGGCATTCTGTGGACGTAAGGATACGTTCTGTGAAGACCAGAGAGGTTAAAATATCTGTATGGAATGTTTTAGTCTGTTCTCTGTCGTGAGGTGGGGGGAGAAGTCAATCCGAAGAGCTTGTGATCACTATCACATGTTTCCATGTGACAGTCACGCTGTGCATCTCTTCTGACCATTATTCTTAATAACTTGCCCCCAAAATTGACAATCTCCTTGGAATGGTCAATAAGTGTTCCTTTGTTTTAATCTTGAAAACTGTTCTGTGAAAGAGTGGTTTAGGCTTGCTTCAGACTGGCTAGGGTCTGATTTATGACATCCTGTTGTCTTGGGCCTCTTGTGGAATTTTGTGTTCCTAATGTTTCAACCATGTTTTGACCAAAACTTAGATTGTCTGATTCGGTCTGATATCCTACAAAAGATTTTTGGATACTTTGGAGAAGAAAAAAAAGACTAATTAAAACGTATTTTAAAGCTCTTTTGGTAGTGCAGGAATTACTCGTTTCATGGTCTCAAAGATCTTTCAGTACAAGAGAAAGGGAACTGATGAATGTTCAAAATCGATCAACAAACATTGGCCGTTTGAATGGACAGCATTATTGTAACCAGCGAGTAGAATCCATTATGCATTTTTTGCTGCGAACATAAATAATATTTGACTACAAGTGATGCAAACAAAGCACTGAGTGTATAACTGTATAAAACACAGCTTTGAAACTATTGCAGTCTTAGTTTCTTTCCTGTCCACTCCTGCCTTGGAAGCAGATACTGAACAGCTGAATGAATTTTGGAGTCTCTGAACCCCTTTGCCCACTGATTCATTCAAACTAATGAATCTCTCTGCAAGTTTTGTCACCCAGGGCCATGCACTACATGAAAGACCACTGGAGAAAAAAGTAGCAGGCCGGAGTGAGAGAAAGACTAATTATGGTGAACGCTGTGTAAAGATGAATGATTTTCAGTCTGATACTTGGAAAAAGAGAAACCACAGGGAGGATTCAATAGGAATGAACTGTGCCAACTAATAGCGCTGTTTATTTGTACGCTGGCTGTGTTGTTTTAGTGCCCAGTGCTCTGAAGGAATTATGCAAATCAGGTAGCAGAGCAAACAGTCCCTCAAAATCTGTGCTGAATGCAATTTGAATAGCGCATCAGATTCCCATCTTTTAGGATTTATGGAAGTATGTACAGTATCCAGACCTTAAAGAGCATTTAAACTCAATGTTTCAAGTAAACACTAAAGGAAAAGTTCAGCCCCGAAATGAAACTTTGCTGAAAATGTACTCGCCCTCAGACTATCCATAATGTAGATGAGTTTGTTTCTTCTTCAGAACTATGCTCACCCATGGATCCTCTGCGGTGAATGGGTGCCGTCAGAATGAGAGTCTTAACAGCTGATAAAAACATCACAACAATCCACAAGTAATCCCCACAACTCCATTCCATAAATTAACATCTTCTGAAATGAAAAGCTATGTTGTTTGAAAGAAACAAATCCACTATTAGAGCGTTTTCACTTTAAACTGTCACTTCAGGCCAAAATACCAGTCCATAATCCATAATAATGCTTCTTCCAGTGAAAAAGTCCATCCCCTGTTGTTCTCTCACATCAAAATCCACTGACATATTTGTTTAGAACTGTTTTGTTTTTGCTTGTAAACGGTGTTTTATCTGTGCATATCTCTCTCCTGATATAATGACTTTTTAACTGGAGAAAGCAATATTATAGATAGGGGACTCATATTTAAGCTGGAACCAACAGTTTGAAGATAAAAATGTCTTAATGAAGAATTTGGTCATTATAAACACACAGCTTGTGGATTACGTGTGTTACTTGTAGATTATTGTGATGTCTTTATCAGCTGTTTAGACTTTCATTCTGACGGCACCCATTCACTGCAGAGGATCCGTTGGTGAGCAAGTGATGTAAATTTCTCTAAATCTGTTCTAATGAAGAAACAAACTCATCTACATCTTGGATGGCCTGAGGGTGAGTACATGTTCCTTTTTAGGTCAACTCCTCCTTTAAAAGCACAAAGTGCATTTTCGTTTTAGCCTGACTAGCAGATCTGACCGACATCTGTGCTGTCAGTGCGAGCCGAGCCCACTCTGCTATCAGGATTCACAGCAGCCCTGACTTTCGATCGCAATACTCCTCACAATCCTCGCCGAATCCTCACTGATAAGTTCTACAGCTTCATCTCACAGTTCTGGGACTTTGAAATTCATCATCAAGCTCACTTTACATTATGAATACCTGACAGACTTGGGAAATGGGTTTTAGAGAAGACGTCAGAAGGAATAGATTTAGAAATATATCGCTTTTTTATAGTATCTGTCTGTGTTCAAATCCAGTGCACAGATGGTGGTTGCAAAGTGGGAAGAACCTGCCCTCGCAGCACAAAAGGTGCAGGGTTTTAAAACATCTACTGAATTTCAAATACCCAAGTCAGTCTCTTCAAAAGGACCTCACATAGTAAGAAAGAAAATAGTCCACAATATTACACAAAAAGGACAGACCACCAGTCACAGGATCTAGGAAATTTGATTTTGCGGTATAGCCTACCACCCAAAAGGGAAGTCGGTGGCATTGGAGCTGTGGCCTTTAGTGCACATCCTGCAGATACATTGAGCTTTGGTGCTCCTTTAGGAGCCTGAAGTTTGAATCTGGTGTGAGTGGAATCTTCATTTGCTCAATACGTTTCTGCCCCCTCTCTTTTTTTTCCTGTTATTATTATTATATTTTAAATACAGAAAATACAGTAGTTTTGGAAGTGAAAAATGACTACTGGTATTGTTATAGTTAACTTAAAAGAAAATGATAACAAATATTTAATATCTAAGATTGAAATAAAGCTGAAATAAATAAAAATAAATTAAATCCAAATGTAAATAATTTAAAAATAATAAAAAATAATGGTAACACTTTAGAATAGGGAACACATATTCACTATTAACTAAGACTTTTGCCTCAATAAACTCATAATTTGCTGCTTATTAATAGTTAGTAAGGTAGTTGTTAATTTTAAGTGTGGGGTGGATTAATGGATCTAAAATATAGTCATGCAGAATAAGCCTAAATATGCGCTTTATAAGTATTAATAAACAGCCAGTATGCTAATAAACAATTAGTTAATAGTGAGAATTGGTCCCTAAACTAAAGTGTTACCAAAATAACAAAAGCACAAAATTACTAAAACTAAAAAAAAAAAATTGGAAAATATAAAAAAATTCAAAATATTCAGAATCAGAATCAGAATCAGAAGAGCTTTATTACCAAGTATGTTTACACACACAAGGAATTTGACTTGACGACAGGAGCTTCCAGTGTAGAAGAAAGTACAGACATAGTGCAGACATACATGATAGTGTAGACATACATAGGAATAACACAGTAGGGATGTAATATAAAACTAATATAATAAAAAAAATAGAACAATTGAATAATGTACTATATACAGAAATAGAAGTATAGGAAAAAATGTAATTGTTTAGATAAATGTACAGATATGTTTATTAGTGTGCAGATATGTTATTTACAAAGTGTGCAGTTTAATATAAATATACTATGTTAGTTGTGATGGACACGGTATAATTATGAAAGCTTAATTGTTAAGACTGAGTATAGCCTGTGGGAAAAAACTGTTCTTGTGCCTGGCTGTTCTGGTGGTCAGTGCTCTGTAGCGCCGACCAGAAGGCAACAGTTCGAAGAGAGAGTGGGCTGGGTGTGAGGGGTCCAAGGTGATTTTTTTAGCCCTTTTCCTCACTCTGGAGATGTAAAGATCTTGGAGGCTGGGCAGAGGGGCACCAATAATCCTCTCAGCAGTCCTGACGGTTTGGCCTGTTGAATGTATTTCCATAAATGTGTGTGAAGTGCGCAGCATGCTTTTTTATTTTATGGACTCCTCTGGCCCTGATCTTTTATCATCCTCTCACATGGACAATGAATGCATGACTATAAACACAGCACGAGGGCAGCTGTCCCTCGAGAGCGCAATCGCACTGTAATTTGGATTTGATTTATTTTCCCTTTCAGATATCAAATGGAAGAAGGTCACCTGTCAGGGTTATTCATGTGTTTTTATGTCCATAATATGCTGTACTAGGGAATTTGTGATGGATACAGGAAGATGTATGATAAATTATAAATACACCTCATTGGTAAGGACAGGCTTTTCATAGCCTACCAACTCCATTGCCATTGTCAGACTTTGAGGCAGTCGCTCATATAAACAATGTGCAGCTGTTTGATTCCTACTGGGTTCATAACCAGTAAAGATCATTATTAAGTTGTACTTGCATTTGAGGTTTTGATAGCTAGCCAACACAAGCTAAAGGTTTATTGTAACCAAGCAATGGTAGGTTTGATTAGTTTTGGTAGTAGTTATGTAAATTGGCATATATAAGCATAAGAAATAAATTTTTTTGTTCACATTTATACATGTTTATATGTATGTAAATAAGAAATGTTATGCTGTTCTTTTGAACTTTCTAATTATCAATAAATACTGAAATGTATCCTGGTTTTCACAAAAATATTCCGAAATGAAATAAAGGTTTTAGAGCAGCAAATCAGCATATTAGAATGATTTCTGAACGATCATGTGACACTGAAGACTGGAGTAATGATGCTGCATATTTAGACTTAATAGGCTATTTATTTTCAAACTTTTTTTTGCATTTTAATCTGGACTACATCATGCCCTAGATATTGTTTGAAAGTGTTTTGATTCTTTATTGTTCGGTCACACTTTACATTAGGGCTTCATTAGTTAACATTAGTTAATTCATTAGTTAACAAACTGCCAATGAAAAATTCTTCTGAACATTCATTAATCTTAGGTATTCCAATATTTAATAACAGGTTGTTAAAATCTAAAGTTGCAACGGTGTTATTTAAAAAAAATAAAATAAATTTCAATACCGTGATAATACCGCATACCATGATAAAAGCATTAGCAATTAATTGCAACATGAAAAATTGATACCGGCATATCCCTACTTGTAGTATTGTTGTTGCCGCCACCGCCATGTCGTGGAGACACTGTGTGTTTCGTTGTGAAAGCGAAACTGCTTTGTTTGGCCTTCCAAAAGAGGACTCTTTCTCAAGCCTGCCGGCCTCCGCTCACTCAAGCCCGCCGTGTGTTTCGTTATGAAAGCAAAACTACTTTATTTGGCCTTCCAAAAGAGTACTGTTCCAGAACAGTTTAACCAAGTATTCAGATGTGTGCAGTGCATTTTATGGAGGACTGTTTCCTGAACCTGCAGAGTAACGTTAGCCTACAATGCATCTGTGCACAAAGGCTGTTTCTATAAAGTGGGGCAGTTCCAACTTTGCAAGGACAGTCTGACGCATCTGACTCACAGCCTGTAAGTGCATTTTTTATATTTAAAGAATTTGCCACTGATGATTCAAATGCAAGTTTTGAGCAGTGTAGAGTAGCGCTTGTTGTTTGTCATTTCTCCGATCACAAATGCAGACATGGTTTTATGTTTACGCAGCGCAATACGCAACGCAACATGTAAAAAGACAGTATAAGTCATTATAATCCGTAATGGGTTTTATTGGTGTTGTCTCATCGCGCCGGGACACGGCATCACAGTATGGTAAGGGCCGTAACATTTCCGTCACACGCTTAAGGTATTCGGCCAATCACAACGCACTGGATAGCTGACCAATCAGCGTACACCTCGCTTTTCAGAAAGGCGCGGCATAAAGGAGCAACAATAATATACATTATGTGAAAAATAATGTGTTTTATAACCTTAAACTGCATAAACACATTGCATTACACCAAATACACAACATAATGTTCTTTTTAGCAGCGTCATATGACCCCTTTAATACCAGTTTCAGCACAAAATAAACATGTCTAAACATCTGAAGGTAAGTTAAAAGAAAGAGTACAACTTTACAATCCTTATCCTGTCTCATGTAATCTCTCAATTAGTGTTTCAGCCACACAAAGACGTCAATATAACTGCTTGTAAACAATGTCACGTAATGTCCCATTTACCTCAGAAAAACATATTTGGTGACCATAAACTCATTAGTCAGAAAGAAAAAAAAACTGTAGAGAGGGGCATTTTGCTAAATATATGCACCATTTAACATATTCATTATAATGTTTACTGTTCTTCAATGTTTAATTTATGTTTAAATAAATCCATCAAGTTTTTATGACAGCTACCATTTAAATGTTTATATTAAAAAAAACTAATTGAAGTACGTTAGAAATATTCATATGTAACTGTAACTTTACTTAATATGTAACTGTAACTTTACTATAAACATCATTAATTTTAACCTGCAATATTATAGTAATGTTGTACCAACTGAATCTCATGTATATTTTACAGCATTAGTTTATAAAATTGGGCATGTACTGTACCTAACATATATCCAAAATAATCGGTATTGAATCGAATTGGTAATCGAATCGAATTGCAAGCTTGTTAACGAGAATCGAATCGTGAAATTTGTGTCAAAACCCAGCCCTAGTAACTCAACATTTGGTTCTACATCCCAGAATCCATAGATGGATTTTCCAATTCAGTGACAGTGAACAGTTTATAACTGGCCATGCTGTTCGCATACAATCACCGGCAGGCATCTGCATTCCGTGCAGTCTCCTGGTGCTTCAGCTGACAGAAGGCAGAGGCCTGTTGTCAAACAATCACACAAAATGATGAAGTGTTCACGCAAAGCTTGGAGCCATTTGCAAATGAAGAAAATTATGAATTCCATTAGGATTTTTAAATAGCTTTTCCGCAGGCTCAATGTGTGCGCACGTCGATGCACATTCACACTTTTAATTAAAGTCAGTGATTATGTCCCAGAATCAGCCAATACTGAAACATTTAGAAGTCTTTATTGGAAATCAGAAGGCAGCCTAATGGAAGACCGCTCACAACAGAGTTTCCTTTTAAATTTCTCACACTTAAATGGCTTCTGCATGGAATGTCCTCATAAGAGGACCATGCGATGTCTCCTGGTGCTTCAGCTGACAGAAGGCAGAGGCCTGTTGTCAAACAATCACACAAAATGATGAAGTGTTCACGCAAAGCTTGGAGCCATTTGCAAATGAAGAAAATGATGAATTCCATTAGGATTTTTAAATAGCTTTTCCGCAGGCTCAATGTGTGCGCACGTCGATGCACATTCACACTTTTAATTAAAGTCAGTGATTATGTCCCAGAATCAGCCAATACTGAAACATTTAGAAGTCTTTATTGGAAATCAGAAGGCAGCCTAATGGAAGACCGCTCACAACAGAGTTTCCTTTTAAATTTCTCACACTTAAATGGCTTCTGCATGGAATGTCCTCATAAGAGGACCATGCGATGCAATCCGGCTCGTTTCTGGCCGAAGGGAGTGTAGCAACCCTTATATTCTTTAACTGAAATGTCATGGTTTTATTTGGAGTTTGAGCGCTGTGGCATTAATTCAATTCAGGAGAGGTAGCTGAGGGCAACAAAGGGCACAGTATTAAAATTTAACTATAAAAATGTTAAACTTTGACTATGTATATCAGCAGTCGATAAAGGCATATGAACATTCTTGAAAATATTATATTTTAGATATTTTAAATATTTTAGTTTTATGTTTGGAACAATATGATAAATAGTTAACTTTAATAAATAGTTAACAGGGTGAAATCATGTAAATTGGAAAAAAATGAAAAATTTTCACTTAGATTTGTAAATTTCACAAATAATTTCTCTATTTTCTTGTAAAACATGCTCCAATAATCTTTGTTTTGTTTGCAACTTCAAATAATCAGTTTTTACAGTAAAGTTGACATGACTTGATGTGACTAAAACTTCTAGGCATCATTCTTTGGTATCCAATGTTATTAACTGGGTTGAAACCCTCTTTCTAGGAGCTCTCAGGTATGGCAGCACTTGAGGAAATGGTTTTAGGTTCACGTTTGACTGTGCAGCTGTGATCTATGTCCTTTATTCGGCAGAGAACGAAAGGCCTCTCCAACATTGTGCTGTTACTTAGAAGGCAAAGCTTTACCATTAAACTCTCTCTTCACATCATCTTCTCCTGGAAAGGATTACCTTCTGATAGAAAGCACCGTCAGGGCAGAGCATGAATGACTCTGGAGGTGATTGACACAGGAAGAATGTGTGTGACGGAAATGAAATTTCATTTGAGATGTCGCTCTTTTCATGGTGAGAGTGCCATATTCAGAACACAAACAAACAAGCTGATTTTGAGTGATCCGTGTGTGATCTTTGCAAGCACATCTCCAGCTGTCACTTAATATTTACTCTGCATGCATGCAGTATTTGATCTTTAGCATTTACTAGTGACTGATCTGATGTACTTGAATATACCTAAAACTGTGTCTAGTATTATTATAAACAGAAAACTAAAATTAAAAACATAAAAATCAGTTACTTCAAATATATAAAAAAACTGAAATAAAATATAAAAATAAAAAATAAAATACAAAAACACTTTTTTTCAGCTAGTTGCCAAGACAACATTTCTCATTTTAATTTAGTTTAACTTGATGTAGGCCTACTAAAATAAACAGTTTAACTAAAATTTGAATGAAAACGGAAAATATAAAATAATAATTGATTCAAAATATTAATAACAATTATAATAGTATCTCAGCGGTACTAAAATAAAGCGCAAATTTTTAGCATTATCTTTCTGTTTAAAAAATAATTTTACTAATCACTATTTTTGTCTTATTGTCCAGTTAAAATAACTAAACATCCTTAATACAACCGAACAAGATGGCGCCATGGATGGCCTCCTCGGTGTGGAGCTCCACAGTTGTATTAATATTTTTGTTAGTTTGTCCCATTTTTAGCTTTCAGTTTCACCAGGGATGAATTGCTGAACTTTCAGCAGTACACACCACCCAGTATTTCACCGGTTTTCAACTATTCTGATGTTTTGCTGGACATTGTAGTTGGTGGAGCAGCGGCACCGTTCAAGCATTTTAAGATGCGCAAGCATAGGAAGTGAGCCGGTGCACTCGTCAAGCTCTGACAGCCACTTCATCCATCTGCCGAATCTCCGCTCTCTACCTAACAAAACGGACAAACTTCTTCTGCTCTTCCGAATAAATAAGGACTTTTCAAACTCTGCTGCTCTGTGTTTCACAGAAACCTGGCCGAATGAAGCAGGACTCTGTTATAATCATTCTTGGGGACTTTAATAAAGCAAATCTCTCACGTGAACTGCCAAAAAACAGACAGCATGTTACATGTCCTACCAGAAACAGAAACTGAAATCAGCTAAACCTGTAATAAGGACTGTAAAAAGATGAACTACTGAAGCAGAGCGGGATTTACAAGCCTGCTTCAACTGCACTGATTGGAGTGTTTTTGAAGCTGCTGCCACAGATCTGGACGAGCTCACAGAGACTGTAACATCAGTTTCTGTGAGGACATGTGCATACAAGGACTCATTTAACTTACAACAACGGCAAACCATGGTTCCCTGCAAAACTCAGACAGCTCCGTCAGGCCAAAGATGCCTACAGGAATGTGAACAGAGTCTTGTATACACAGGCCAAAAACACACTGACAAATGAGATCAGAGCGGCTAAGAGGAACGACTCCGAAAAGCTGAGAAATCCGTTTTCAGCCAGTAACCCTGCATCAGTGTGGAAAGGATTGAAAGAAATCGCCATTTACTGGACCCCATCCTCCAGCACTGAGGTGAATAAACAACTGACGGACAATTTGAATTAGTTCTATTGCAGGTTTGAAAAACCCTGTCTCACACTCCACACCCATTCTGACCTTTTCTCCTTGAATCTATTAACACCTCTCACAACCCAAGAAACCCAAAGTAATCACAGGAATGAATGATTACAGACATGTAGCTTTAACATTTGTGGTCATGAAGTCATTTGAAAGACTGGTGCTGGCCTACTTGAAGGACATCACTGGACCCGTGCTGGATCCCCTGCAGTTTGCTTACTGACCAAACAGGTCAGTGGATGATGCAGTCAACATGGGACTGCACTACATCCTGCAACATCTGGACAGACCAGGGAATTATGTGAGGATTCTATTCAGCTCGGCCTTCAACACTATCATCCCAAACCCCCTCCTGTCCAAATTTACCCAGCTCTCTGCGCCCACCTTCATCTGTCAGTGGATCGCCAGCTTCCTGGCAGACAGGCAGCAGCTAATGAGGCTGGGAAAATTCTCATCCAGCACCTGCACCATCAGCACTGGTGCTCCTCAGAGATGTGTGATCTCCCCACTGCTCTTCTCTTCTGCACTGCAAAGGATCCCTGTGTCAAGCTCTTGAAGTTTGCAGACGACACCACACTTATTGTCCTCATCCAGGACGATGATGAGTCTGCTTACAGCCAGGAGGTTAAAGAGCTGGCTGTCTGGTGCAGTTATAACAACCAGGAGCTGAACACCCTGAAAACAGTGGAGATGATTATGGACTTCAGGAGAAACCCCCCTGGACTCCCCCCACTCAGCATCATGAACAGCACAACTGTGGAGTCATTCAAGTTCCTGGGCACCACCATCTCTCAGGACCTGAAGTGGGAGTTCCACATAGACTCCATTGCTAGAAAGGTCCAGCAGAGGTTGTACTTCCTCCGCCAGCTGAGGAAGTTCAACCTGCCACAGGAGCTGCTGATACAGTTCTAATCTGCAGGCACTGAATACTTCAATAACTGTCTGGTTCAGCTCAGCTACCAAATCAGACCTTAGAAGATTGCAGCGGATAGTCTGGACTACTGAGAGAATCACTGGTACGACCCTCCCCACTCTCCAAGAGTTGCACTCATCCAGAGTGAGTAAAAGGGCTGGCAAAATCATTCTGGACCTCTCACACCCAGACCACTTCTTCTTTGAACTATTGCCGTCTGGTCGGCGCTACAGACCACTGAGCACCAGAACAGCCAGGCATAAGAACAGTTTCTTCCCTCAGGCAATACATCTCATGAACACTTGGCAATAAATGTGTAATACACAACATTATTTATTTAACACACCATACTTCTTATTCACATTTCCTTGCATTTGTACATAGCATGTACACAAATGCCATCTATTTTCTAATTGCATGTTGTGTATTTTCTAAAATATTTGTATATTATTATTTCCTATTTATTTTCTGTGTCTTGTCACTGTGATCTGTTTGTGCTGTGGAAGCTTCTGTCACCAAAACAAATTTCTCATATGTGTAAACATACCTGGCAATAAAGCTCTCTCTGATTCTAATTCTGAAAATTTACCCCATTGGCAAACTGTACTTTTTTGTAACATAAACCTCCCTACATTTTCAAAATGTGACAGTTGTTGTTGTTGTCTATTTCAAATGAAAGTTGGATCATTCTTAAAGGCACAGTAGCAAAAAAAAAAAAAGATGGACCTTTTAAATCTAAAGCTGAGAGAGTGAGTGAGAAATTGTCAAGAAAATATTTTTTTTAGTACTGGGTCAGTTTTAGTGAACGGAAAATAGTCATGCAAAACTACATTACTTTTAGGTACAAGAAACCTTGAGGAACACATTTTAATGTGACTGATATGTGTAAACATACCTGGCAATAAAGCTCTCTCTGATTCTAATTCTGAAAATTTACCCCATTGGCAAACTGTACTTTTTTGTAACATAAACCTCCCTACATTTTCAAAATGTGACAGTTGTTGTTGTTGTCTATTTCAAATGAAAGTTGGATCATTCTTAAAGGCACAGTAGCAAAAAAAAAAAAAGATGGACCTTTTAAATCTAAAGCTGAGAGAGTGAGTGAGAAATTGTCAAGAAAATATTTTTTTTAGTACTGGGTCAGTTTTAGTGAACGGAAAATAGTCATGCAAAACTACATTACTTTTAGGTACAAGAAACCTTGAGGAACATATTTTAATGTGACTGAATATTAATTGTTAGAATATGCTACAAAAATGTAGAAAATGGCTCCTTTAAGAAAAAAAAAACAGCATTTGCACGTGCACTCCGAGGATGGATAATTAAGAATACATTTATTTTTCAGAGAAACTTTCCTCCATTTATTCTCTTTAAACAGCAAAGCCAAACAGGGAGGAGAATTTAATTTGAAGCCTGTGAAATAATGGTGATGACAAAGGAAACAATAGTTTCATTTCTCGCCCAGCACAGTGCACAGTTCCAGGAGGAAATAAACTGCCTTATTATTTGACTCATACACCTTCTTTGTTTTGCACGGATTTGTCCCATTTACAGTTAAATTCAGGGGCTTATATAAATTCTTCCCTGCTGCACCCAACATATATCATTCTTTTGATTAGATTAGATTAGATTAGATTAGATTGATTATATTCCTGCAAGAACTAGAGACAACTTTGCAGGCATCTGTGCAACTGCCCTAAAGGAAACACTCATAGAATGCCAATTCTATTCTTAAATGTCATTTAGATGACAAAATTGCCATAATCCCAATGATTAGCATGTTTAATTGTAATTCAATTATTCAGGGTATTTGTGATGGTCTGATTATGTCATGAGCATCTACATTAGTTTTTTTTTTTTAAACCTTCCTCACCCTCATTCTCATCGGAGGCTGATGCGAAAGACGGTGTTCAAGTTAATGGATTTGAATTCCCTGAAATCAAAACTCTATAAGTCTATTAAGAACGTCTGCAATTTGCCATTATCTGCTGCACCCGACCAGCCAAGTCTGACTCGAAATTAAGCAAAAAAACTATTTAGAATGTATCAGTGGCTCATTTGCAAAATCCAGTGTGTCAGCAGCTCTCTCTCGCCAGTGCAGTGAAGATAAAATGTGTGCCACTCATTCCTGTCTGTCAGTCATAATCCAGCCAAGAAATTACATTCACTCTTCAGTCACACTGTGAATACAGAGCACACACATCAGTAATAGTCAATATGACATTGGAATGGCAATCATAAGGAATTATGATTCAGGTTCCTGAACATTTCCACTAGTGATTCTTTTTGCCATTTTTGAAGCCATAGTAAAAGTATTTTAGACTAAACATAATAAATGAATATTGTATTGTACGCATATTTTAATTTTAATAAATGCATTTTTTTTTTGCAATGTTTGTAATAGACCAATTGTTTTCTACAGTAGTTAGATTTGTTTTATAGCATTTTTAATGTATCTGACTGTTACGTTATTGATGTTTGTTTATTTATTGTACTATTATTTTCTAATATGCTATTATGTGTGAGGAAAAGTTTTAAAGGTTTATGCCAAACATTTTCTGAAAAAAAAGAGAAAAAAGTAAAGAGAATTTTCAGACAATTTTCAAAATGATTGTTCCATTACGGCAACCAACGTTGTATCCTTAAATGTATCGCACTCAGTTAAGTTATTTATATTTATTTTAAGTTATCATTTTAATTGGCATGAGAAATCAGTGCTGATATGTGTAAGATGTTTGAAGCAAAGTTTCAATGGTTTATGCCTTTTTTTAAGAGCAAAAAGTAAGAACAATTGTCTCTGCTCTCCCCTACAGCGTTGAAAGAAAAGCCAATGACACCCTGTCCTCAAAACAAAGGACGTGATTTCAGTGGTTGCGTCGTGTTGCTTGAATCTCCTACTCTTGATGAGGCCTGAGATCATTATCTGAAGCAGATTCAGGCCGGCTCATAGAGAAATGCCCTGCAGCTTTTTTGTATTACGATCTAAAGAGGCCTGCAATGTGCACTGACTTTTGCCAGCACTGGGAGTTCAGACATGCTCGAAGCTTTTAACAACCTCTACCGTCGACCCCCGCAGGCACGCCGCTGCTCAGTTTCCTGCGTAAACGTGTCTCACCTAACGAACAGTGTGCAGTTTTGTGTTAATGAAGATGACCTCTCTTCCGCTGGGTGGAGCGTGAATGATCTGCAGCACGTTCTTGCTGACTGATAATGGAATTGATTGTGACAGCATTTTATCTGTCAGGATAATTACAAAGCTCGGTGCTCAGTGACTGTATGTTGCTCAGAGATCTGGCCAATACTCACAGGCCAAAGAGCCTCGTGCTTTCACAATACAGTGAATGTGATAGTATTAGGACCGTAGAAAACCCTCTGATGCAAATCGGGGTCTTCTGCACCAAATCTGCATATTAGAATGATTTCGAAGGATCATGTGACACTGAAAATTCATGGCTGCTGAAAATTCAGCTTTGCCATCACAGGAATAAATTACATAGTTATTTTAATTGTAACAATACTTCATAATATTACTGTGGATTATTGTGATGTTTCTATCAGCTGTTTGGACTCTCATTCTGACGGCACTCATTCACTGTAGAGTTTTTTGGAGCATTTCTCCAAATCTGTTCAGATGAAGAAACAAACTCATCTACATCTTGGACGGCCTGAGGGTGAGTACATTTTCATTTCTGGGTGAACTGACAGTTATCAATCCTTCAAATAGAGGCTGGAAATGAGAGATTCCTTGTTGAGCTTGTTTGTAGCTCCAGTCTCTTTCTCATTCCCCGTGGAGGGTCTGCCTTCCCACAAACATCCCATACTCTTCCACGGTGTCTAGACTGTCATTATAGTGCTCATCCTGTCAGGGTGTCAGGGGGAATAAGCCACTCGCAGGTTTTTGTGACAGATGAAACTGTTCTTGCAGCTTGCTCTGAGTGAAATAAACTTCAAGTCAAGTACAAATAACATTGACAGGAAGTCGCTGGAAAAGTTTCTTGTTGAAAGACAATTATGAACAACCCTTCTTTTATGATGTAAAGATGACAGTTTATCTTCTTTCAAGCAATAAGTGTTTATATTCCGGATTGTTAAGCCACATGGCAATGTTTAGAATGTAATGCTAGCATTATAGATTTCATTAAATTATATTTATATAGAATGTAGTATGTTTTATAGCGCTTTACAGTAAATAATGTACTAGTTTAATTGCAACACATTTAATCTATCTGACTCAGTTAAGTTATTGATATTTATTTACTTTTAAGTTATGTACAGTAAAGAAAAAATAGTTTTTGACAATTTTTGGGGGCTTCAAATATAAATTTGACTGACCGATTTTGTTTGATTTTGTAAGACAGCTTTTACCATTTTTATTTTATGTGAATTAATATTGTCACCATAATTATGGTTATTCTCATTTGTAATAAAATTTGGGGTAAAAATGTCTCAAGTTCTGACGGTCAGATCCAGAAATAAATCACCAAGTAAATGTTGAGGTAGTTGTTGATATTACTTCCAGTTAGTTTTAGTGTTAACTAGGGCTGTAAATCAATTATAATGCTTTATTGTATAATTTTTTACATTAACACATCAACAAAGGTCCTTTTAACAATCAAAAACTAAATAATTGGCCTTTGTATAATTATTAGGTTGTGCAATTTGTGTGGATGAAACTCATTTTATATTCTCAAACTGCATCAGAGCACACTAGAAATTAGGGCTGCACGATAAATCGAAATGGAATCGAGATCGCGATTCGACAGAAGCTGCGATTGTCATGCGTATCTTTCAGTGAAGCACGGTTCTGTGATCAGCAGTAAATCTCCATCCAAAGGCCAGAGGGTGCTCTCGCGCTGAAACTCCAAATACGCCTCGCAGAAGAAACCCAAAAAATGCCTATCGCTGCAGCTGAATGAACAGAAGATTCAACTACTTTCATTGATTCAACGTGACTAATAAACACACGACTACGGCAATATAAGTTATGCCTTTATATCACTGCTTAAATACTATGAAATATGTTGCGTGCCTTATTCTGTGTCATCTCACAGAAGGATTTATTTCAAACATTCCACTGACGTTATGAAGTGAGTTTGGAGTTTTGTTATTAAATGTGGTATTTTATTTTCACATGCTTTCACATGGAGCAGCATTTACTTCACAAAACCATAGTTCACTGAGAAGATATGCAAACAGCTGTCATTATCGCAAACGATTTCTTCGATTTCA
>NW_015506755.1:55639-77339 GCF_001515645.1 Sinocyclocheilus grahami
TATCACTGCTTAAATACTATGAAATATGTTGCGTGCCTTATTCTGTGTCATCTCACAGAAGGATTTATTTCAAACATTCCACTGACGTTATGAAGTGAGTTTGGAAATATGTTATTAAATGTGGTATTTTCACATGCTTTCAGATGGAGCAGCATTTACTTCACAGAGCCGTAGTTCTGATAACTGAGAAGCTATGCAAACAGCTGTCATTATCGCGAACAATTTGTTCGATTTCATAATCGCGCAATAAAATCGTCTGCGATTTTTTTTGCGTAACTTGTCAGTGAACTACGGCTATGTGTAATAAATTCTGCTCCATCTGAAAGCACGTGATGATGATTTCCTGCTGATTACAGAACCGGCTTTACTAACAAAATGCGCATGACAATCACATACGATTAATCGTGCAGCCCTGCGAAATGCAAATTGGCCTTGGTAATGTTTGCATTAACATGAATGAAAGTGTTTTGCTTGTGGATGATAGTTCACCTATTAAGTTTTGATGATAATTAGATTTCACCATACAAAGAGTACAAATGTCTTTTGTTAAATGACCCATGAGGGTTGGATTTATAAATAAATGACCCATTAAGAGGATCCTTCTCCGTCATTTACCAATAAGCGGGTGCTCGGCTAGGGAATGTTTAGGTGTGTGTAAAAACGAGATGCATTAATGCAAAAAAACTTTAACCATTTAAACATTTTTGATTAATCATGCATGATAACTTGTTAACATTTCTTGTTTTGTGACCTTATTTTGTGATTTTATCATGGTTATATATTCCTTGTGAGGTGTGTGAGTCAACATATTGGCATGTAAAACGTGCACCAGCTCTCTTTCTGTGAGATACTTTCCGCATAAGGAGTAACTCAAGCGAGAAACTCCCAGAGCGAGCAGGCCTTCCTTCAGTGGACTTTAGATTGGTAAGCTGATGTAAATCTTTTCTGATTACTCCAGAGACAGAGGACTCTCTTTCTCTGCCACTCTCAGTTTTACTCTAAAGAATAAAGCACCAACTGTTCAATTATTTGCCATCCTGGGAATATTCATGAATTCAACACTTCCCACCTCCCTACAAACTTTACCGAGGTTAGCTCAAGTTTGTTGTGACAGATTTAACCTATCATCAAACGTCATGTTTCCACTCTCACCGTAAGTAACTGAGTTAAAGGTCATGTCACTCAGCTCAGTGTCTGATACGACTTTGTTCATGCAGGCCAAGGGTTCATTCACCTTTCTCATCCACTGTCTGTTTGGAGAGCGCTGACCTTTACTAAGCGCTAAATGACTTAATCCTGCCACCAATTAAAGGAGCGAGGATCATGGACTACATAAATGGCAGTCGGGCTTTATCTCGTTTCAAGATCATCTGTATTCCATCTGTCCTTCTAAAAGGTTTCAAACATTGAACTTTAAGAAGTAGGATGGTGTTAATGCTCCTATATTTGCCACTTCATTATTTTTCCTTCTTGCTTATAATGCCACACTTCACCAACATCATGTAAGTATTCAAACTTTATTTGATTTTTTCAGCAAAGAATTTACATTTATATTTAAACAAATTATAAGATAAACTTAAACAAATCCAAGATAGATGTATTTATTCAATAATTGTAAAATAAATTTGAAATGTAATAAGCGGTTTAAATTTATATTTGCACAAATTAATAATTTTGTGTTATTTTATTTAATTTTTTAAAAGCAATAGTTAACCCAAAAATTTAATATTACTCACTTTCATATAATTCAATGAGATTTTCTTTCTTCATTGGAACACAAATGGTGACTTTATTTTTTTTTATTATTATTATTTTTATAAGTTATATGCCTGTTTTGACAGGACAACTTGAAAACAGACAGAAAGTGAAAGGAGAAGAGTGCACGATTAGGAAAGGACATTGAGACAGAGCGCTCCCCACAAGGATATGCCTCTGACAAAAGGTGAATTTATAAACAATATTCTGGGTTTCTTTGCAATATAATTAACTATATGAGAACTGGGGTTTAAAAGCTCCACAACGGCAATAAAACACAACTGAAGCATCATAAAAGTACTCCATATGCCTCATGCACTAGATTCTGATTTCAGACAGACATTTAAGTCATTTTTTATAGAAAACCATTTTAAATGCTTACGATATTAATGCATTATTTTCTGTAAAGCTGTTTTGAAACATAGTGTAGTGTGAAAAGCACTACTCTCTTAAAATAATGGTTCTTTATTGCCATTTATGGTTCGATGAAGAACCTTTACCATCTCTGGAGCACAGTTTATAGTGGAAAAAGGCTCTTTAGATTATTAAAGTGTTCTTCATAGTGAGAAAAAATAGTTATTTTAAGAACTGTTCACTGAAAGGTCCTTTGGGGAACCAAAATGGTTCTTCAGTGGAATTACTGTGAAAATCCCCTTTTGGAATCTTTCTTTTTAAAAGTATATACTAATGAAATGACCGCTGTAGTTCTTCTTATGGTGTCTATATGTTCTGTTTACATCAAAAAATGCTGCTTTCATCAGTTATTTTCAATAGGAATGGTACACTCTAAAAAATGCTGGGTTAAATACAACCCAGTGCTGGGTAAAATAGGGACAAACCCAGCAATTGGGTTGTTTTGACCCAGCGGTTGGGTTACTACCCAGAAGGGTGGGTTAAACATTTAACCCAACCGCTGGGTCAAAACAGCCCAATTGCTGGGTTTGTCCCTATTTTACCCAGCACTGGGTTGTATTTAACAGAGTGTATGTCACAAGGCCATATACGGGGGGAAACCCCTTTTGCACATGTCAGAAATCTCAGAATGAAAACACAAAACCTCAGAAAGGTGTTTATCTAGGGAATCTTCTGCTCGCCAAACTATTGTGCGATGAAGTGGCATGCATCTTCAAAACAATACTTTATACAGTACAGCACTATCAGGTACCATATGCTCCTTGTTTCCATTCAATGAGCTGGATGCGCTTGCAAAAGGTACTTTGTTCTGCACCAATTACTGAGCTGACTGTGGGTCTCAGAGCAGTACCTTGTGCAAATCCAGTCGTTGATCACCCATTACAAACCCCGTTCTCAGCTGCGTCTGGTTTTATCTTCATTTACCCAGCATCTGTTTCGGCTGCTGATGTGGCTCAAACGATGCTAAGTACCCGCAAGTGTTGTTGTTCTCTCGCTGTTTTAAAGGCTTAAGTCGAAAGTGAATAAACAGCATCAGCTGTTCCGTGAATTATCACTGACATTTAGAACAGAGGCGAAGAGTTTTAAATGTGAATGCAGAAGCATTTGGGAGCATTATTAATACTCATAGGCCATGGGTGTGTTGTGACAAAAGGCCTGTGTGGTCAAACAGCTGTTGATGGTTTCATTTGAATAATCTAAGACGGAGCTTTATAGTGAAAGTCCACATAGTAATATTAATATTCCTGCTTGGGGTTTGTTCTAAACCCCAAACACTGAGATATTGTTTTCTACACAATGTATATGTGGGTGTATATATACATATATATATTTTTTATGCACATGTATATACACACACACTTAGAAGTATTAGAGCCTAAAGATTGGAAATGTCTTGTCGTTATATATATATATATATACACACACACACACACACACTTAAATGTATTAAAGATTAAAGTTTGAAAATATCCTAGTCATTCAAAATTTACAGGGATTCGGAATGATGTTATCAGTATTTGTAATTGCAACTGGTCATTATTCATACATCTATTTGCATATTGATTATCGTATATTGATTATCTTTATGCTAATTAGGGTGTCACGCTGATTCCCGAAAGGTGTCCCGTTTTGTTCCTGAAGGGCTCATCGTTAGCTTAGCGTTGTGTTAAACTCTATTAGCATCAACAGTGAGTACAGTCACATTTTTGGAGAGCTATGTTCTATAATTTTTTTAATTCTGTATTTGCTGATTAAATCTACATCAAACAGAGTCATAAAAAAGATACAAACAAAAATACACTTCCACCCTTAATAACCAAGAGTTTATGTGCTCCTTTCTGTAAGCCAACTAGTAATACACTTTATATCACTGCCACCACAAAATCAGTTCCAGGCGTGCCAAAGGACAGCTTCATAATTACACCATAAACAGCCTCAGGGATGGGTTGCACCAGTGCAGTGGGTATTCGCATTAAAGGTATTCGCAAGAGGTTAAAATTGTTAAGAGAGAGGACAACAAGCGGGGAGTACAAGCCTCCCACATGCAGCCGTATTGTATCATGAAATGGGAACGTGTCTGTGGATCACTTACAGCTATAAAAAATCAATGTGCAATCCACCCACAGGCCCTTCATTGCAGCATGGATGAATTTAAAGCTAATGAGCCTGTAAGACTGTCAGTGGTTTGAGCAAAAGAGTTGTTTATTATGAAGAAAACAAACTGTGACAGAATCTGGAGGTAAATGAGGAACAGAGATGTAAGTGTATTTTGGACTCAATCTGGGTATAATTTCAGTAAAATCTAGTCACTGTTACATGTCAATATTCACCAAACCAGCTTATGTCATAAAAGCCGAACTGAAATGTATTAAAGGGGTCATATTATGCTTTTTTTAAAGATCATTATTTGGTGTATTTGGTGTAACAGAATATGTTGACATGCTTTAATGTTCAAAAAACACATTATTTTTCAAATACTGTACATTACTGTAGGTCATCTATGCCCCGCCTCTCTCAAACGCTTCGTTTTCTACAAAGTCCCTCCTTCCGACAAGCGCAGTCTGCTCTGATTGGCCAGCTGACCCAGTGCATTGTGATGGCCAAACACCGCAAGCACTCGTCGGAAATGTAGCGCCCCTTACCATAATCGCGAGCTTCATTTTTCAAAATAAATGTAAAGACAGTAAATAATATAATTAGTTTTACCATCAGTTCAAGCCCGAAAGGGGAACAGAGTTGCGTGACAGACACAGTGATGAAGCTGGTATGTGTTTGCAGTACACAAGCCATGGTTAAGACAGCTGACTCTACTGTGATGTGACCCTGTCTCTCTCTCTCTCTCAGAATTACCTCCTCTCCTAGGTTCACGAAACGGTCGTCCATAAAATGCATTGCTGTTCTGTTGTAAGTGATCTTAAAGATTCCTAAATGCGTCTACTTTCGGAAGGCCAAATAAAGTGCTTTTGCTTTCGCCTAGAAACACACAGCGTCTCCCTGACATGGCTGCATCAACACTAACTGCGGTTACTGAAACCACGCCTTCAAATATTTCCACATAGTGAGGTAGATATGTGGGGGCGTGTTAGAACGAGCCGTTTTAGGGGGCGTGGCAGAGTCTTAACTTTGATAAAGAATATCTCTTTGGTTTTGAGACTTTAGTCTTTGCGACTTCAGGGATCTTATCTATGCACAATCAGCTTGTAACACTCCAAAGAGAAAGGAAAACTTGAAATCGCATCATATGACCCCTTTAAATATATTATATTTAATATATTTCAATTTAGCTGAAAACAGTTTAATATTTGTGTGGAAACATTGATACATTTAAACATGATACATATTTGAAACAAATATTTTGTAACATTATAAATGCCTTTACTGTCAGTTTTGATCAATTTAATGCATTCTTGCTGAATAAAAGTATAATTTCTTACTGACTGTGACCCGTTTAATTGTAGTGTGTATATAAATGTACCAGTCATTTGGCTCTCAATTGAACACATTAATTTGATAATATTCAATATTCATTAAATAAATATTATATTATATAAAATGCACACATCTAAAAACATGTTTTTATCATATATAAATTGAACATCATAATGTTTCTTTGTTTTACTTTTTAAATCCTACGTTTCCTGTTTTTTACTCCATGTTTAAATTTGAATTATATGTTTTAAAAGTATTTTCAGCCTTACTAATATCATGATATTCTTCGAAATACCGTTGAGTACTGTGTAAATAATATGAATCACTCGTCTGATAATCACTTCACATTTCAGACCTGGCTCTGCTTCTTTTAGAAACTGAGAAATAAGTGTACTGTTTTCTATAAAGACCATCAGATTCTTCCCATCTGTCTAGAGATCTCTGGCTAATCTTAGATTTAGTTTTCACTTAAATGAATGACCTAACATGTTCCTATCACTTACAGAGTGGCGTAAAGATGCAATGATAATATTGCAGCCAAGAGGAAGCAGGATTAATTCAGAAAGGTTAAAAAGCACCAAGACTGGGGTATAAAAATGACTGATGTGGGCAGCAGATGGGTGTGTTTTACTGGCTGTCCCAGCACTCCATTTAAGTGCTCTTCAAATGTATTGGCTGCTGTAGCTGACCCCTGTGACCAATAGAGTATACTGTGCCATTCATCAATACCATAGAAGAATGATCTTTCCCAGTAAACACAAGAGGGATTGCTGTAAATCACTCGTCGTTCCTCTCTAGTTGTCAAAATACAGAAATATGGACAAAAATGCTTCCTACATGTGTGCAGACTATGACAAATTTCTAATCATTTAGTAAGCGTTGCTTCATAATGTGATGGCATAATGCTCTGAGCCTGTTAAAATAAATGTCAACAGTGATATCCTCATACAAGACCATGCCAGAGGCTCACAGCAATTAAATGTATGTGATGTGGTGGAAGATTTCAGTGTGGATGCAGTGCTGAAAGTTTATACTGTCAGAGAGTTACACATCAGTGTTGTACAGGAAACTTCACTGGACAGATTGTGCTGTAATACTGGAAAGCTGCTCTTGTGACATAGTCTCTGAGTGCAGACGAATCTATTATATTATATTATATTTTTGAAATCTTGATTGAATGCTTTGGGAGAGGGGAAGGGTTTTCAAGGAAAATGACTTTAATTTCTGTCTACTCCTCACATAAAATTATTATATGGCTTCAGGAATATATAGCCTACCACTTTTATGATACCTTTATGGTGCTTTTGTCATTTTTGGAGCCTGAAAGTAAAATGCTGTGCCCACTTTTACTTAATGGAAAAATAGCTGAAATATCTGAAATGAATACAATGCAGTGCAGTAAATCATTTTTTTTTGTTTCATGGAAAACCGAAAATAAATACTCCAATCATTTTAACCCTACAGCCTTACACATTCCTGCGCAATATACTGTATATTCAACATTCCTTTGCAAGTTTAGTGTAATTTCTTTACAAAGCTAAACTTACAAATTGTGTTGAACAGATATGGTGCTGGAATGTGTGAGTTTAATAGGTTCTTGGTGTCCATTCGTGGTCAGGGGTCTGCTGAACAGTTCTCCATTAATAAAAGATTAAGCTGAATCACTAAGGCACCATGACACAGCAGGATGGTGTTACTGATTTGTGTTTTGGATGAGGGGTACAGAGGTTATTTCCATCCTTTCTTTAATCGACAGTACTGGTTTGTGTGTGGAGAATGCAATGGCTGCCGTGATCTGGCATACAATACTGGAACTGTACAGCATCACTGCGATCCAGGCACCTGAATCGGCTTGAAATCTATAGAAAATGTAAATAAACATCTCTTAAATAAAATTCAATTTGCCACTGCTGTCTGCAGGCGGAAATAGTGTGACATTAATTGCACCGGCCAAACAGTGCTGAATTTTGCGAGCAATACATATCTATAACGAGCTTAATTTGCATAGAAAGAAGGTGTATTTGTGCTGAGAAAATGACTGAGTTCATTTGAATATTCACGACGCAGTGCTATCTCAGCACATTTAGCGGCTGGTTAAATGGATTGGTGCTTAATGAATAATGCACTGAAATACTGTTTGTGCGCAAAAGTTGCAAAACTATGCAGAGAATTTGCTCAAAATAATTTAAATAATGTAAGAAAGAACTCGTCTCACCACATGCATGAGTCGCGTGTGTCACATAATGGTTATTTTGAGCTCTCTGCGGTTGAAGCTGGAGGCATTTGATTTGAAATAGATGGATGCCTCCTCCATCACAACCTGACATACAACCGACTTCTGCTGAGAGGCAATGTTAAAATTCAGCATTGACCAGTTTATGTCAGCAATGATGACATCAGAAGACAGAAGCTGTCTCTCTGTCTTTCTCTGTTTGTGTCTAACATGGTAAATCTATAAAAGAAAAGGATTACATCAATGAGTCTGACTTCTACATCAGTGAGTCTGACTCTTGTTGCGGATGGGTTTTTCTTTATCCTTAACAGATTACTGTGTTAAAAACTGTTATCTGACAGGACAAAGATATTTTTTTTAATATAAATGTCATGTTGAGGAACATGAGTCACATGTTTCAAAAAATGATATATTTTATCCGACTCCAATGATGAATGACAAGATAAGCTTTTAAATTCCATACACTACATGGTTGAGTACATGCATAAGTACATAGTAACGCAACTATTGTTTTTAAAATTGATATTCTAGAGTAAAAAGTGTGACAACTAGCTCTAAATCTCACTATATCATAGCATAATGTGTAAATGTGATATACACTGTATGTCTTTTTATATATTTGTACTCAATTATGTTTGGGTTACGTATATATCTTTTATTTTGTTATGTCTGTAAAGACTTTTTCCCCCGTTTTCTCTTCTTTTAAAATTCTGGTCCTGTCATTGGTTAATAGTCTTGTTAAGTCATTTAGCTCTAGTTTATGAATCTTGTCAGGTCATTGGTTTCTAGTTGTTCTGATTTGTTCTTGGTTTATAGGTCTTGTTATCCTGTTTCCCTTGAGTATTTATAGCCACCTTGTTTGCCCTTGATTTGTTTAATTGAGTGTTTTGTTTCTATATTGACCTTAGTTGTGGGCATTTTCTCATGTTTTCTCATGTATGTATGTATATATATATTAGTGTTTATAGCCAAGGATTTATTTGAATACATGTAAGGAGTAATTTATGCCATGAACAAAATAGCATTTCCTTATTTGTTACAATAGAAAACATCAAATAGAAAATACACGGGATGTGTTCTAAAACTGGTCTGTTCTGTTTGAGTCATTAATGGACCGTCAGTCTGCTCTAAAACATCTGTCCCATAAATACATTTATTTATTGTCTGCTCGTAGACCACTTTTTGTTTTGTTTTATTTACTCTGTCAAATACCTGGTCCCCCTTACAACTGTGTGCTACATTTGATCTGGAAGACAGAACGGAATGACGTATATTGCTATTTTCTCAGTCAGACTGCCGTTGCGTGACTTTTCTCACATCTCCTTGAATGCATTGAACCAGCTCTAAAAGAAATGGCTTTTTTTGTGTCGTGTTTCAAAACAGAGGCTTTTTGAGGTCTCTAAACTTGACTGTCTTGTTTTGAGGGCTTGTGTGACATGCCTATTGGCGCGTCACTGCGATGATGCCATCAGAGCTGGAGAATTGGAGGAAGAAGGAAAGAGCCATCATGGCAACATTAGCACGGGTCAGAAGCGAACAGGGTCATGGCAAGCAGAGCCGGATGAGGGAATGTAAGGTAAAGAACAAGTGTGAAGTAAAGCAGATGCTGCAGACCAGAGAATGAATGCACCACTGGAGCAAAAGTGGAGATCAGGGCAGCTGGACTCAAAACAGCCTGTCGTCTGAGGTGACCGGGGCCGGATGCCAATGGTTCTGGCCATCTGCTCCAGTGTATTTGGGCCACTTTAGTTTCATGTCGAATGAAGATGGCAGCGAGCGAGGTGCGAGGGACATGATAAGTGGAACAGCTCAGCGCTCGATTCTCCTCCAGACTAGTGGGAGGAGAGAAGTCCCTCTCAGATGGCCCGCTGTACCCTCAAATCATCTCCTTCCCAGATCGGTCGTGAGCCAACTCTCATCTTCACGAGCCAAACTTCAGTTCTTTTTCAGCCTCACTCATCCGATCCGCTGATTTATGCCTCAATTCAATTAGCCTCATTCTGGCTCATCAGTCAAGATGGCTTCTGAGATCCAACCTGCTGTCGCATCAAATTCTTCTGCAGGGTGCAAACAATCTGACACTATTATATCATGGCCCTTTTTCTCGAAGGACGGCGTCTCGAAAGACAGTGCCAACCGGCCACTTTAGATGTGTCCTGCACTAATGCGCAAACGAAACCGGTAATCCCACCAGCGCTCGACGTCTGCCTTTCAGCAAATAAGTTAGGACGAACATCACGTAATGCAATTAATATTCATGACCCGCATACCTGGCATTGTGCACTCAGCCGCTGACAGAAAGTAAACTTCCTGAGGAGAGAAGACAAAAAATTAAAGAAAAGTTGTCTTTTACAAAAATACGCATTTTTATTCATAGTTTTAGGCCTTGCGTTTATGCATTTGGCAGACACTTTTATCCAAAGTGACTTACATTTGCATTCAAAGTGTACATTTTATCAGTTTATGCATTCCATGAGAATCAAACCCATGACCTTGACGTCGCTAGCGCCACATTTGGAGCTACAAAAATGCCTGAAAGTTTTGAAGTTTAGTTTCAAGCGTGCATTTGTAATCTAATATGACTATATCCGTGTCATCCTAGTGAAGCGAGGCTGGTGAGGTTTATAATGTGACCCCGACACTTCCCAATCGTTCTTATGCCCCCGGAACTGAAAGTGATCTGTATTTTGACAGAGATTTATTGTGTGCCCAGAACCTGCAATCATCAGAATTGTCTCTAATGATGTTAAAATGGAGATGAATAACTCGTATAGAGCTCTAAACGCTAAGACGGTTACATAACCATTATCTTCATACAATGTGATCAGAGCTGAACAAACTGAATTATCTGATAGGAATTTCTGGCAGTATGTGAATTATATGTCTTTTGAGGGTAAATTTAAAAGAAAAAAAAATAATCTATTGTTAAAATTAAAGAATTATATATAAAAAATATAGTATTCTCCAATCGACTAGCTGTAAGGTAACCTATTCATATCCTGTAAGGACGATCGAAGCTGAACATTGATATAATGTTGCTTTATTATTATTTGTTGGTATCCTGATTATATGTAGGCTATTTTTTACGTTTTGTAGTAGATTTACATCACATTTGTCCTCATAAATATAACATTTTGAATTAAACTTGTATTTCGAGTCACAGGCTGTATTTATCACACGAGTGCTTCGACCTACAGCACGATTGCCAATTTGACAAAGCTTTTCTAATACAACAGATCGTTAAACAAGAAGATAATATAAAGTACCTTACCTTTTAGAAACAATATTGACGGTTACTTAATCAATTTTTTTTTCTCCGTCAACAAAAACAGTTTCAAACGAATCCACCGCCAAATTGGCTGTTGCGTGTGAGAGTCTCTTAGCAACACTCAGCAGTGGTTTCTGAATGAATCATTGTTTTGAAGAATGAATGATTCTGATGAAGAGTGAAAACTATTGAAAACACCACTAATCCACAGACCAACATTCTGGGCCTCTTAACAACAATAAAATGAACTTCTTTTGATGCTTTTGATTTTTTTTGAGCTTATATGATGTGAATACAAAAGTGTTTCAGTGAATGCCTCAACTTCTAGGTAATTTTGGAGACATTGTTGAGGTTCAACACTAATTGTCCATTGGCGCTCATAATACAGTATTTTTGAAACAGCCCTCAATGACTCCATAATGATGGAATAGAAAATGGACTCTTCTCATTCCGAGCACATACTGTTCTCCTCTTCAGTTTCTGCAAATATGAAATATTGCTCTTCCCAGTAACTTTGATAGGCCTAAATCACACTGCTAATCTCTCCTCTATAGGCATCCGATCCATTATGCCACATGGACTGCTGTCAAGATCTTGGACATCCTGGTGATAGCAACACTTGTTCCCACAGGACACAGCTAATAGAAATGTTATCCTGAACAAACTGAATTATCTGATAGGAATTTCTGGCAGTATGTGAATTATATGTCTTTTGAGGGTAAATTTAAAAGAAAAAAAAATAATCTATTGTTAAAATTAAAGAATTATATATAAAAAATATAGTATTCTCCAATCGACTAGCTGTAAGGTAACCTATTCATATCCTGTAAGGACGATCGAAGCTGAACATTGATATAATGTTGCTTTATTATTATTTGTTGGTATCCTGATTATATGTAGGCTATTTTTTACGTTTTGTAGTAGATTTACATCACATTTGTCCTCATAAATATAACATTTTGAATTAAACTTGTATTTCAGATCGTAAAACAAGAAGATAATATAAAGTACCTTACCTTTTAGAAACAATATTGACGGTTACTTAATAAATTTTTTTTTCTCCGTCAACAAAAACAGTTTCAAACGAATCCACCGCCAAATTGGCTGTTGCGTGTGAGAGTCTCTTAGCAACACTCAGCAGTGGTTTCTGAATGAATCATTGTTTTGAAGAATGAATGATTCTGATGATGAGTGAAAACTATTGAAAACACCACTAATCCACAGACCAACATTCTGGGCCTCTTAACAACAATAAAATGAACTTCTTTTGATGCTTTTGATTTTTTTTGAGCTTATATGATGTGAATACAAAAGTGTTTCAGTGAATGCCTCAACTTCTAGGTAATTTTGGAGACATTGTTGAGGTTCAACACTAATTGTCCATTGGCGCTCATAATACAGTATTTTTGAAACAGCCCTCAATGACTCCATAATGATGGAATAGAAAATGGACTCTTCTCATTCCGAGCACATACTGTTCTCCTCTTCAGTTTCTGCAAATATGAAATATTGCTCTTCCCAGTAACTTTGATAGGCCTAAATCACACTGCTAATCTCTCCTCTATAGGCATCCGATCCATTATGCCACATGGACTGCTGTCAAGATCTTGGACATCCTGGTGATAGCAACACTTGTTCCCACAGGACACAGCTAATAGAAATGTTATCAGTATTGCAGTCATAATTTGATGGAAGATGACAGTTACAGATTAAAATCAAATGGATTTGATGACTCTCGAGGCACACGGAAACTTTCACAATTTTGAACTTGAAAGAATAAAAGAAAGTTAGGCAGGTTTTGACAGTGACCTTCTGAAATGTGTTTACTCTCTGACGTTAATGCGGAGAAACAATCTCAGCAGCTGAGCTTGAAAGGAAACTTGGAGTGAAAAAAGATTATATTGCTCAACCATGAAATGTGAACTGAGCGGTGTTTTCTTTGGTAGGACAGGATACAAGGTGATTTAACTCCCCAACTATTTCCCCACCGGCATTAAACTTCTTTATAGCAGTTTTTGTTGTGCATGATGATTGTTTCTGGGCTGACACAACAGCACAGAGATTTTTCAGTAAATACAGTGACTAGGAAGAATATTCTGTTCTGGCTTTTAGATTTTTTTTTCTTTTAGTATTCATAGCTCCATATTCACATACTGTTCATGCTTCTGTTCAAACCTTGGCTTGAAAGGAGCAGTATCAGCTGTCAGTGTAAATAATGCATGCCCTGTGTGAGACGGGCACAAGCAGTTGTGTGGGTGATGTAAGTCCAGTTATCCTGGGCCCGGTTGCATGAAAGTCCTTAAGTAATTTGACTTAGGGGTATTCCTGAGGGGGGGAAAATCCCTAAGGAAAGGGATTTCTTTAAGAGCGTTGCAACAAACATCGTAACTGTCATCCTTACCTAAGTGTTTATACTAAGCGTTTCACGGTAGTTCCTGGCAACATACGGCAATGGGCGCCGCGGTTGCTTTAGTTACTACATCTCACAATAAACATAGATATGTACTGTATATCTCTGACAATAACAGAACATAACCAAATACAAACCTAACCAACTAAAACATGAACAAATAAACGAGCGCTGCCCGTTTCTGCGCTGCTTTGTGTATAGTCATGACCGAGGAAACCGCTTTTTTTCTAAAGTGAAAGCGCCTCCTGCTGACCAATGAAGGAAAATTTACCAAATGTGAAAATTAACCCATGTTTTGACTCTGCAAACACACAGAGTTGTAAATATGAACAGGTGGATCGACAAGAAGATAATGCATTATAAAAATCTAAACAATTAAGACATACATTATATTTGTATTATTATTTAGTTAATGTAATGATTAATAATAATTGTTTCAATTAATATAATAATTGATTCAACTCATCCATTTTCTTAAAAAAATTATATAAAATTTTTTGTTTTGTAAAAACCTGTAAGTCATGCTTTTTACAGTCAGTTTACAGTTTAATATGTTACCATAGTCATTGCCCTACCACACTCATATGATATTTTATTTGTGCAGATCTTAAAACATGTCTTAAATCTTACATTTGAGCTTAAAAATCCTGCAGATACTGAGTTTAAGATGACTTAAGGGAGCTGTTTTGGTCCCTTACATTTATCAAGGTGAAATAGTTACTAAGGGCTTTGTAGCAACGCTTAAGGGAACACTTAGATAATTAAGGGGAATACTTAATTACAGCCTTAAGGTTCCTTAAATTGACCCTCAGGATTTGTCTTGCAACCCAAGTTTCACTAAGGGTCCCTTAACCTTATAACTAAGGGATTTCTTAGCTTAAGGACTTTCATGCAACCAGGCCCTGGTCATAAAGGAATATTTGACCTAAAAATGCTAACTTGCTGAAGATTTACTTACCCTCAGGCCATCCAAGATACAGATGAGTTTGTTTCTTCAGCAAAACTGGAGAAAGGTATTCTGGATTTGGAGAAAGGTAGCATTACATCACTTGCTCACCAATGGATCCTCTGCAGTGAATGGGTGCCGTCAGAATGAGCTGATAAAAATATCAAAATAATTCACAAGTAATGTAAGTAATCAACAAGATATAGGTTTATAATGAACAAATGCATAATTAAGACGTTGTTAACTTCAAATTGTTGTCCTTTATCTATAATATTGCTTTCTCCAGTGAAAAAGTAATATCTTCTGAATCAGGAGAGACATATGCACAGATCAAGCACCATTGTGAAAACAGTCCAGAATAGTTCTAAACAAATATTTCTGTGGATTTTGATGTGAACGGACAACAGGAGATGGACTTTTTCCACCGGAACAAGCATTATTATGACTTATTAAGCTTCCAGCAAAATCGCGAAAAATATCGGCCTCTGAAATATCGCATATTTGTCATGGGAGGAGGGTAGACAGCCAGTATTGAGCTCCACTGTCTAATTGAGCGTAATATGAGGTGAGAGAGCAGACAGTTTGTTATCTTTACCGATGCACGAGCGCAGGCATTGCCTCCTCTGCACATCAGACGTGTAAAAACGATTTCTCACCGAGACTGACATTAAATTTCATTCACTGTAAAATACATGGCAGCCATGTCAGAGACCGCGCCAACATTCACCTCACCACAGGAGATAAGAGGGCTTTAGCTTGAATCTCATATTTAAGGCATTTGGTTTAGAGTATTTTTGTAAGTCTTCGCAGTTTACAGAGCTCTATTAAAAGGATTAGTCTGAAACGGTCTCCTCTATTTTTATGCCTGCTCAGGGTGGGCCGGCTTCTGAGCTGCGATGGCGGTGTGTCAGATGGACTGGTCACACAGAATGACACTTTTCATGTGACAGTGTATGAAAGAACATGATGATGGGTCTTAAGGGGCTGTCAGGCGGATTGGCCTCCCTGTCAGTCCACGCACATGTGGTTTTTCTGTGAACTCAGCTGAGATTACAAGCAATAAGTTATGAAACTCTAAACCTGCAGCTTTCAGGTTCTGTACTAAAAAAAAAAAAACCTGAACCTTGAAGATATACTTTGTAATTTTTAATTGTGTCATGTCATTTTGGATGCTGCATCATGTAAAAGCAAAAGTTTTTACTTACTGATGCAACCTGTAAAATAAAACGATAATACATCATTATATAATAAAATACTATCTAATAAAAAAATTCACAAGCACTTTACAAAAAAATAATGAGGGTAAAAATGATTAAATAAAAATAAATTATTATTATTATTATAAATATACATATATGTAATAAAATTACATATTATTTATATTGCAGTCAGTATTTTTCCTCATTTTTTACACCTAAACTGATTAAAAATAGTTTATTGTTTAATTATATTTTACATTTTTAACTATTTGCATAACTTAAAAAAAAATGTTAAATTACTTAAATGAGCCAAACTTGAATTTAAATTTATGTGTGTTATAGATTTTGACATTTGCTTAATTGTTGGTCTTTTATTTTGATAATGTCTAGTGTCTTTTATTTTGCATGACTTTGCCTTTTTTCAGTGTTGGTTTTCTTGCTCTTGCTGTGAGCACCTGTTACAGTTATTGGTGTAGTCAGGTGAAGTTTTACATTTCATCTGTAAAAGCTAAAGTTACATCATGGCCCCCATGTAAAACTGTTCTGTCTGAATATAGGGCTGTAACTGTCTGTCCAAAGCTTGTGAACTTAAACACTATATGCAATTTGTTGCAATGCCTTCATTTATTCTGAAAACAATTGATACTAATGATACTGCTGGCACTCTGCATGATGCTTAATTAAGTAACCAGAAGTAAATTTATGTTGAATATTGTCATTTTGCATGACAGCTTGAACCTGCAGCATTTGAATTATCTGCTGTGAATAAATAACATGTTTTAACGCAATAATTCACAATTCTGTTTGTGTTGCTTTGAGATCCACGAGTGGGTGACCACAAGCACATCCACATCCAATTTGAAATGCCGCCTCTATAAAACATGAACAGTAATAGTCAGAATAAATGGCAAACCCTGAGAGTGTAGGATGTAAATAACAGCCTGGTTTCACGTCTGGTTCTTGTATTGAATGTCGTTTGACAAATGGCTGTCACTCCACATGCAGTGTAAGACTGTGATGGGTCATGACTCATGACATGAGATGTTCTCTCAAGAAGCATTAGGAGGACATGTGTTTTCATTTGCCATTTACTGTTTATTATATGTGTTTGTTCAACTATCTGCACTTTTATGTCCCCCGGGTTGACTTTTATTAAAACTGATTTCATTTTAATGTATAGATTGTTCATCCTTTATCCAAAATGCAGATTTTCAATCTTTTTTTAAAATGCTTTTTAATTTTTGAACACTGATTCTCACAAGCTTTTTAATTTTATGTATGAAAATTAAAAATATTTTAAAATATACATTTTTATATAAATAAAAAAATAAATATATATATTTTTAAATAACGATCATCTAAAAAAAATTAACTATTTCCATATTTATTGATTTTTTATTTTTTTTTACACAAATCATGTCATGTTCATGTCAGTTAGTAAATCATATTTGGCTACCAAGGAAACGTCTCGGTTACTTGTGTAACCCTCGTTCCCTGAAGGAGGGAATGGAGACGTTATGTCAGTTGTGACTGACGAATTGGGATCTCGTCCGAGAGCCCAATCACCTTAGAGTGTAAACTAAACAAGCCAATGACAGTTGGCGTGCGTGTTTCGCCACGCGCACCCCGCCCCGCAGAAAAAAGTAACTAATTACGTTACTTAGTTACTTTTTTTGGAAAGTAATGTGTTACGTTACTTTTGTGTTACTTTTTAAATCTGGACAGGGCTTGCTTGTTTGTTTTTAAAATATAAAAGTTCTATTTTTGGCAAATATAAAAGCCCTTTCACACCAAAAGTGAAATGAATAAGCCTCAGGCTGAAGGGAAAGTAAATTTACATCTGTACAGTAGAATGCAGAAGAAGACATTTCAACACACTTCAGCAATAAAAAAAGACTCACAAATGTTTGTCTAGAGTAATTTTTGCTCATTAGTACGGTTGAACTGAATCATCAAAGACATTGGTTGATAAAATGGGATTAAATGCATAAAGGAAATTTGTGTTGTTTAATATTTAATTATTGCAGGTTTGCATTATATTCTGAGTTGCATTATTTTTATTCATTTTGAGGAATGCTGAACCTGTGTTGTTGTTTTTTAGATGAATTAATGCATATTCATATTTATTTTAGAACTGCAGTAACATCTTCTGATTTCTCTCAACATGGGGACAGGAGAGCTGTCAATCAATAAATTGGGGGAAAAAAAGTATTTGAAAAAGTATCTCAGATATTGTCTTGTAAATTAAAAAGTAATGCGTTACTTTACTAGTTACTTGAAAAAAGTAATCTGATTACGTAACTCGCGTTACTTGTAATGCGTTACCCCCAATACTGGTTACTACTACTATGTACAGAATATAGAATTGTAATGTTCTGACAATAAACAGAACATAATGAAATACAAACCTAACCATCTAAAACAAGAACAAACATTAAATAAACAAGCACTGCCCATTTCTGCAGTCGTTACCAAGGAAACTGCTTTGTTTCTGCAGTTAAAGCGCCTCCTGCTGACTAATGATGGAAAATTTACCAAATGTGAAAATTAACCCATGTTTTGACGCAGCAAACACGCAGAGTTGTAAATGTGAACAGGTGGATCGACAAGAAGATAATGCATTATAAAAATCTAAACAATTAAGACATACATTATATTTGTATTATTATTTAGTTAATGTAATGATTAATAATAATTGTTTCAATTAATATAATAATTGATTCAACTCATCCATTTTCTTAAAAAAATTATATAAAATTTTTTGTTTTGTAAAAACCTGTAAGTCATGCTTTTTACAGTCAGTTTACAGTTTAATATGTTACCATAGTCATTGCCCTACCACACTCATATGATATTTTATTTGTGCAGATCTTAAAACATGTCTTAAATCTTACATTTGAGCTTAAAAATCCTGCAGATACTGAGTTTAAGATGACTTAAGGGAGCTGTTTTGGTCCCTTACATTTATCAAGGTGAAATAGTTACTAAGGGCTTTGTAGCAACGCTTAAGGGAACACTTAGATAATTAAGGGGAATACTTAATTACAGCCTTAAGGTTCCTTAAATTGACCCTCAGGATTTGTCTTGCAACCCAAGTTTCACTAAGGGTCCCTTAACCTTATAACTAAGGGATTTCTTAGCTTAAGGACTTTCATGCAACCAGGCCCTGGTCATAAAGGAATATTTGACCTAAAAATGCTAACTTGCTGAAGATTTACTTACCCTCAGGCCATCCAAGATACAGATGAGTTTGTTTCTTCAGCAAAACTGGAGAAAGGTATTCTGGATTTGGAGAAAGGTAGCATTACATCACTTGCTCACCAATGGATCCTCTGCAGTGAATGGGTGCCGTCAGAATGAGCTGATAAAAATATCAAAATAATTCACAAGTAATGTAAGTAATCAACAAGATATAGGTTTATAATGAACAAATGCATAATTAAGACGTTGTTAACTTCAAATTGTTGTCCTTTATCTATAATATTGCTTTCTCCAGTGAAAAAGTAATATCTTCTGAATCAGGAGAGACATATGCACAGATCAAGCACCATTGTGAAAACAGTCCAGAATAGTTCTAAACAAATATTTCTGTGGATTTTGATGTGAACGGACAACAGGAGATGGACTTTTTCCACCGGAACAAGCATTATTATGACTTATTAAGCTTCCAGCAAAATCGCGAAAAATATCGGCCTCTGAAATATCGCATATTTGTCATGGGAGGAGGGTAGACAGCCAGTATTGAGCTCCACTGTCTAATTGAGCGTAATATGAGGTGAGAGAGCAGACAGTTTGTTATCTTTACCGATGCACGAGCGCAGGCATTGCCTCCTCTGCACATCAGACGTGTAAAAACGATTTCTCACCGAGACTGACATTAAATTTCATTCACTGTAAAATACATGGCAGCCATGTCAGAGACCGCGCCAACATTCACCTCACCACAGGAGATAAGAGGGCTTTAGCTTGAATCTCATATTTAAGGCATTTGGTTTAGAGTATTTTTGTAAGTCTTCGCAGTTTACAGAGCTCTATTAAAAGGATTAGTCTGAAACGGTCTCCTCTATTTTTATGCCTGCTCAGGGTGGGCCGGCTTCTGAGCTGCGATGGCGGTGTGTCAGATGGACTGGTCACACAGAATGACACTTTTCATGTGACAGTGTATGAAAGAACATGATGATGGGTCTTAAGGGGCTGTCAGGCGGATTGGCCTCCCTGTCAGTCCACGCACATGTGGTTTTTCTGTGAACTCAGCTGAGATTACAAGCAATAAGTTATGAAACTCTAAACCTGCAGCTTTCAGGTTCTGTACTAAAAAAAAAAAAACCTGAACCTTGAAGATATACTTTGTAATTTTTAATTGTGTCATGTCATTTTGGATGCTGCATCATGTAAAAGCAAAAGTTTTTACTTACTGATGCAACCTGTAAAATAAAACGATAATACATCATTATATAATAAAATACTATCTAATAAAAAAATTCACAAGCACTTTACAAAAAAATAATGAGGGTAAAAATGATTAAATAAAAATAAATTATTATTATTATTATAAATATACATATATGTAATAAAATTACATATTATTTATATTGCAGTCAGTATTTTTCCTCATTTTTTACACCTAAACTGATTAAAAATAGTTTATTGTTTAATTATATTTTACATTTTTAACTATTTGCATAACTTAAAAAAAAATGTTAAATTACTTAAATGAGCCAAACTTGAATTTAAATTTATGTGTGTTATAGATTTTGACATTTGCTTAATTGTTGGTCTTTTATTTTGATAATGTCTAGTGTCTTTTATTTTGCATGACTTTGCCTTTTTTCAGTGTTGGTTTTCTTGCTCTTGCTGTGAGCACCTGTTACAGTTATTGGTGTAGTCAGGTGAAGTTTTACATTTCATCTGTAAAAGCTAAAGTTACATCATGGCCCCCATGTAAAACTGTTCTGTCTGAATATAGGGCTGTAACTGTCTGTCCAAAGCTTGTGAACTTAAACACTATATGCAATTTGTTGCAATGCCTTCATTTATTCTGAAAACAATTGATACTAATGATACTGCTGGCACTCTGCATGATGCTTAATTAAGTAACCAGAAGTAAATTTATGTTGAATATTGTCATTTTGCATGACAGCTTGAACCTGCAGCATTTGAATTATCTGCTGTGAATAAATAACATGTTTTAACGCAATAATTCACAATTCTGTTTGTGTTGCTTTGAGATCCACGAGTGGGTGACCACAAGCACATCCACATCCAATTTGAAATGCCGCCTCTATAAAACATGAACAGTAATAGTCAGAATAAATGGCAAACCCTGAGAGTGTAGGATGTAAATAACAGCCTGGTTTCACGTCTGGTTCTTGTATTGAATGTCGTTTGACAAATGGCTGTCACTCCACATGCAGTGTAAGACTGTGATGGGTCATGACTCATGACATGAGATGTTCTCTCAAGAAGCATTAGGAGGACATGTGTTTTCATTTGCCATTTACTGTTTATTATATGTGTTTGTTCAACTATCTGCACTTTTATGTCCCCCGGGTTGACTTTTATTAAAACTGATTTCATTTTAATGTATAGATTGTTCATCCTTTATCCAAAATGCAGATTTTCAATCTTTTTTTAAAATGCTTTTTAATTTTTGAACACTGATTCTCACAAGCTTTTTAATTTTATGTATGAAAATTAAAAATATTTTAAAATATACATTTTTATATAAATAAAAAAATAAATATATATATTTTTAAATAATGATCATCTAAAAAAAATTAACTATTTCCATATTTATTGATTTTTTATTTTTTTTTACACAAATCATGTCATGTTCATGTCAGTTAGTAAATCATATTTGGCTACCAAGGAAACGTCTCGGTTACTTGTGTAACCCTCGTTCCCTGAAGGAGGGAATGGAGACGTTATGTCAGTTGTGACTGACGAATTGGGATCTCGTCCGAGAGCCCAATCACCTTAGAGTGTAAACTAAACAAGCCAATGACAGTTGGCGTGCGTGTTTCGCCACGCGCACCCCGCCCCGCAG
>NW_015506755.1:79107-80515 GCF_001515645.1 Sinocyclocheilus grahami
CACAAGGGCTGACCTTGGGCATGCACACGAGTGCTGAGCCTGGCGTCTGGCGCTCCGCCACGCCTGACCGCCGAGGGTGCGGGAGGAACTGCAACATGGTTCGCCGTGGGGAACTGAACTGAGAAGCAGAAAAGCGCACGTATCCGGTCCTTAGAGGGGAATGGCGCAGCAAGCGTGATCGACACCGAGCAGGTCCAGTGTTACTGCCTACCTGAGGCGAGTACAGGAGAGGACACAGGCTCTACACGGAGATTATAGAATCTCTCAAACCTGTTAGGTGTCGCCCAGCCGGCAGCTCTACAGATGTCAGCTATCGAGGCGCCCTGCGCCAATGCCCAAGAAGATGCCACTCCTCTCGTAGAGTGAGCTCTCACTCCGAGGGGGCACGGTAACCGTTGGGCCTGGTATGCCAAGACTATAGCCTCCACTAACCAGTGGGCAAGTCTTTGTTTGGAGACAGCCTTTCCCTTCTGCTGACCTCCAAAGCAGACAAAGAGCTGGTCTACCTGATGACCAAGTCGTGCTTCCCCAAAGACTTACCGTCTACTGCCTCGCACGGCAATGGCGGCAACATACACTTTAAGGGTGGAGTAAAACAACTGGCAATGGGACGTGTCCGGGGAGGCAAACAGGTCTACCTGAGCGTCCCCAAAGCGTCTCCAAATCAGCTGGACTGTCTCGGGGTGGAGTCGCCATTCTCCCGGAAGGGCGGGCTGACGTGAGAGCTCGTCGGCTGCACGATTGAGCTCGCCTGGGATGTGAACGGCGCGAAGCGACCTCAGATGCTTCTGACTCCAGAGGAGGAGATGGCGGGCGAGTTGCGACATGCGACGGGAGCGTAGACCGCCCTGGTGGTTGATGTACGCAACGGTCGCAGTGTTGTCCGTACGGACCAGTACATGCTTGCATCAACATCCTGAATGGGAGCTTGTGAAGGGCCCGGTTCAGTACGCGCAGGTCCAGGATTGGTCGTAACCCACCGCCTTTCTTGGGTACGATGACGTATGGGCTGTAGAAACCTGACCTCATCTCGGCTGGAGGGACCGGCTGTATCGTGGCGTCCTTCGCCAGCAGGACCGCGATCTCTGCACGCAAGACAGGAGCATCCCTGCCCAGCACAGAGGTGAACTGAATGCCCCTGAACTTGGTAGGACGCCGGGCGAATTGAATCGCGTAGCCGAGTCTGATGTTCTCATGAGCCAGCGGGGCGGCCTGGGGAGCGCTAACCAGGCCCCCAGCGACCGAACAAGCGGGACCAGGGAAACCACCGATGTACCCGCAGTGGGGCAGCGAAGTGGAACACAGGGACCCAACCCGGGAGGCCGTGCATCCCAGGGTGGGGTCTGAGTGCGCGGCGCACCACTTACCTGGCTCCACAGCTGGGCAGGGGGCTCGTGAGGAGGCATAG
>NW_015506755.1:81866-82581 GCF_001515645.1 Sinocyclocheilus grahami
AACGGCGCAAAGCGAACTCAGATGCTTCTGACTCCAGAGGAGGAGATGGCGGGCGAGTTGCGACATGCGACGGGAGCGTAGACCGCCCTGGTGGTTGATGTACGCAACGGTCGCAGTGTTGTCCGTACGGACCAGTACATGCTTGCATCAACATCCTGAATGGGAGCTTGTGAAGGGCCCGGTTCAGTACGCGCAGGTCCAGGATTGGTCGTAACCCACCGCCTTTCTTGGGTACGATGACGTATGGGCTGTAGAAACCTGACCTCATCTCGGCTGGAGGGACCGGCTGTATCGTGGCGTCCTTCGCCAGCAGGACCGCGATCTCTGCACGCAAGACAGGAGCATCCCTGCCCAGCACAGAGGTGAACTGAATGCCCCTGAACTTGGTAGGACGCCGGGCGAATTGAATCGCGTAGCCGAGTCTGATGTTCTCATGAGCCAGCGGGGCGGCCTGGGGAGCGCTAACCAGGCCCCCAGCGACCGAACAAGCGGGACCAGGGAAACCACCGATGTACCCGCAGTGGGGCAGCGAAGTGGAACACAGGGACCCAACCCGGGAGGCCGTGCATCCCAGGGTGGGGTCTGAGTGCGCGCCGCGCCCCTTACCTGGCTCCACAGCTGGGCAGGGGGCTCGTGAGGAGGCATAGCATCCCTGAACCGGACCCTGCTGCCCATAGGCAAAAGGAGAGGGGGACGGCCGTGTGGAGACTGGGTC
>NW_015506755.1:82607-83283 GCF_001515645.1 Sinocyclocheilus grahami
GCAGACCGCCGGGGCAGGATATGTCGAAACGCCTCCGTCTGCTTCTGCACAGCGGAGAACTGTTGGGCAAAGCCCTCCACCGCTTCGCCGAACAGGCCGGCCTGGGAGATAGGGGAGTCCAGGAAGCGATGCTTGTCGCCCTCCCTCATATCCGCCAAGGTCAGCCATAGGTGGCCACCCTCGTGCAACTGCTTCAACGCCTTGGCCTGTGGGACTTGCAGGAGGGCCATGGCATGCAGGGTGGAAGCGGCCTGTCCAGCAGCACTGTAAGCCTTAACCGTCAGTGCGGACGAGAACTTACAGGCCCTGGACGGAAGGTGTGGACTACCACGCAGCGCTTTGCGGGCAGAGCTGCATAGCAATAGCGCGCTCGACTGGGGGGGATGTCCACATACCCTTGGGCCGCCCCACCGTCGAGGGTGGTGAGGACAGAGGAGGCACCAAGTCTGTTTTGGGCAAAAAAAGGTGCCTTCCAAGACTTAGTAACCTCCTCATGCACTTCCGGGAAGAATGGAACCGGAGGCGGCTGCCGACGCCCGGCCTGCGCCCCCAGAAACCAATCGTCCAGCCTCGAGCGTTCGGGAGAAGGAGGAGGCCTCCAGTGCAGCCCGACACTCTCGGCGGCCCGGGAAAGCATAGCGGTCAGCTCTGGATCTGACTCGGGCAACGCCACTCT
>NW_015506755.1:86055-103233 GCF_001515645.1 Sinocyclocheilus grahami
GGAAAAACACTCTTTTAGAGAGAGCGCTGAAGCGCCAAGGGGAGGTCGCGGCGAGACTGCAGAATGGCAGCTGCAGCTCGCTTTCAGCAGCCTGGATAGCAACCCCCGCTGACACACTGTAACACCAACGGCAGCTGTTTCCAAACACTCGCGGAGATTTGTCTTGTAGAAGGCTCAGCTCCGAAGCGAAAAGCTGATGTGCGTTTGCACGCGCTCTCCTTTTATACACGCGCTGCGGGGCGGGGTGCGCGTGGCGAAACACGCACGCCAACTGTCATTGGCTTGTTTAGTTTACACTCGAAGGTGATTGGGCTCTCGGGCGAGATCCCAATTCGTCAGTCACGACTGACGTAACGTAGAACGTGACTGACTGAAAGGGAACAACAGTGTCATTAAGGCGCACACTTGTGATGTCCTATGAGAAAACTATCTGTAAATATAATTTGTGAACATAATATTTTTAATGTGTATAGTTTCCAATCAACTGTAATTTTGTCTAATTATGCAAAAAGTGTACATAAACATGCTAGCCATGAAATTAACATTTGGTATCTGGCCATTTTATTACAAAACAAATAAATAAATATTAAACTGTCATTGCAAGTCACTGGCACTGCAAGATGGAAGTCGTTCATACCATCCTGAATGTTTTCTAAACGTAGTACTGTAAAAATAAAATGTAATAAATTATTGAGGGGAAAAAATAAAAATAAGATGATTTATGCATTTCTTTGTGTTTTTGGCTTATTCGTGCCCATTTATAATGGAACACTTAAATCCAGGTCTGAGAACCTTAGGGACCTTTATATTCACCTTGTCATATTTATTCATGATGATAAATAAAATGATATTACGTTTAATTTTAAGTCCTCTGTCCCAAGGATAAGTTTCCATCTTCACTATTCCAGCCCTGACACTGTAATATAGTTGGCAGAACATCTCAATATTATAATATTATAATTATCTCTAGGTTCAGATTATTTTTCTTTGGTGATATTTCATTCCAGTATTAAACAGAATAAGAAAGTCTTTCAGCTGAATCACTCATAATATCATGGGATCTAGTTGCCTAGTTATTGACTGAAATGCCTACAATACATTAACCATTCCCCCAGTACAGTCAGCTGCTGTTATGTCATTTATAGCATACACAAGGTCAATAATTAAACTTGGATTATTTCAAATTCCGTTTTTGTGGTTTTACAACTGGGCTGCTGTGAACAGGAGGCAGAACTATATCTGTATTGAGGCAGTTTAGCATGACTAGGCTGTCTCACAAACAAACAGACCATTTTAGAATCAAAGGAATGCAAATGAAGTAGAGTAAATCGCTAGATAGGGAAAGCCACGATAACTTTTGATAATTTTGTACCATATCAAAGCACATTAGATCAGCTTCAGCGCCAGCTCCATAAAGTGTTTGCACCTGTCCTCTTTCAGTTTTTTTTATTTATATTTCACCACAGCTCTGCAACTTAAAGCGAGTAAAAGCCTCGAGGTTTGCTTTCATTGCTATTCACGTCTGCCTGTTCCCTGTAAACCAGCTCTGCATTTAGGAACGTTACACTGCACTGCTCATCACGCAGAAGTTAATTTTGTGCTATCACAATGAAAAATCACAAGCCATGGGTGACAAGAAAGGAGAAGCAGCTCTTTAAATAAAGCCAAGCGACAGCCTCATAAAGTGGGGGAGACATTCCCGATAGGAGAAGTAAACATGTCACGCTGTCTGTGGTGAGAGCGGCAGCATGTCAGCCTGTCAGCTGTTATGCCTGTGGACACTTTTCAGAAAGTCAGAAGTGTGGCCTTATCTAAAGGTGTCTAGTGGGATTAAAAAGGTCTATTAGAGGTTATCTATTCAAGACACATTAGCATGGAACATGCATACGAATCACAGTGTCACTAACAGCCTAGTATGAACTCCAACCTAGTTTGAATTAAATACAGTTTGAATTAAAAGCTAAACAGAGGCCCAATTTCTTATTCCAATATCATATCATATCATATCATATCATATCATATCATATCATATCATATCATATCATATCATATCATATCATATCATATCATAGGCTGTTATGCCTGTGGACACTTTTTTAGAACCATAGTTCTAAAAAACACCTGTAAATATTTTGACAACTTTCTATTCTTTTTCCACGCCCCTGACGAACCCCATTATGGTAAAAATTTACTACTCTTATTATAATTTTTTTTGCAGTGCAACGATTTTTTTTTATCGTTCATCAGCTGGAGAAAAATCATTTTGAAAGTGATTCCAACTATATCGTTTCTCTTTGTCTTTATCGTTATAGTTGTGGTGTGGACTCTGCTATTCTTTAATATTGAGAACGATTTTTAGAACTATATCTTTATCGTTATCTTTATAGTTATCGTTCTTGGTGTGAACGGGGCTTAATATGCTACACTCTTAAAAATAAAGGTGCTTCACGATGCCATAGAAGAACCTTTTTGTCTAAATGGTTCCATAAAGAACCTTTAACATCTGAAAGAAGGTTCTTCAGATTATAAAAAGGTAAGAAAGAGATGGTTCTTTAAAGAACCTTTGACTGAATGGTTCTTTGTGGAACCAAAAATGGTTCTTCTATGGCATCGCTTGAAGAACCTTTTGAAGCACCTTTATTTTTAAGAGTGTACTGTATCATATCATATCATATCATATCATATCATATCATATCATATCATAGTTCTAAAAAACACCTGTAAATATTTTGACAACTTTCTATTCTTTTTCCACGCCCCTGACGAACCCCATTATGGTAAAAATATACTACTCTTATTATAATTTTTTTTGCAGTGCAACGATTTTTTTTAATCGTTCATCAGCTGGAGAAAAATCATTTTGAAAGTGATTCCAACTATATCGTTTCTCTTTGTCTTTATCGTTATAGTTGTGGTGTGGACTCTGCTATTCTTTAATATTGAGAACGATTTTTAGAACTATATCTTTATCGTTATCTTTATAGTTATCGTTCTTGGTGTGATGGGGTCTTAATATGCTACACTCTTAAAAATAAAGGTGCTTCACGATGCCATAGAAGAACCTTTTTGTCTAAATGGTTCCATAAAGAACCTTTAACATCTGAAAGAAGGTTCTTCAGATTATAAAAAGGTAAGAAAGAGATGGTTCTTTAAAGAACCTTTGACTGAATGGTTCTTTGTGGAACCAAAAATGGTTCTTCTATGGCATTGCTTGAAGAACCTTTTGAAGCACCTTTGTTTTTAAGAGTGTAGTATGCGATTCCAAATTCAGCAACAGCCATCAGCGCATGGCGTTCTAGCGACGCAAGATCTACTTTGTGCGTCGTTGCGTTGCAAAATACGTAACCACGCATTTCATACCCGAACCGAATGCAAGTAAATTGCCTACGTTTGTTCGGTTTTAAGTGGAATTCGGGTTTATTTATTATAATGAGAGCGTGATTATTTACTTACTCTAATGTAGTTCCAACAGAATGTCATTCTTCTATTGAACACTAAAGGTGACACAAAAGAATATCAATACTGTAATGAAAGCGAATAAAGATCGAGCCGAGTTATGCAAAAGCACCATAAAAGTTTAATGAATGCAGTCCATATATATGACCAATACGATAGCTTTGTTTGGCGAAAAGTCTGAAATGTGCCATTATTCCCTTCCACTCCTATGAGCAGTGAAGCTGTGACAGAATTTGGATAAAAAGAATGATTTGTTTATGAATCGGACATCGGTTGCTTCTCTCATTAGTCATGAATGTTCTTTTGGGTGTGTCTTTTTTGGGGCCTGAGAGCCTCTGTCCTCATTCATTTTCATTCAATTTGAACTTTCATTCAATTTTATTCTTGATATTATTATAAAAATCACTGAGTTGAATTCGAGAAGCAGTTCAGTTTGGTTCGTTAATGAATCATTCAGACTGGTTTTATTGGACATCTACTTTTCTCATTAATCATAAATGTGCTTTCTCCACATTCATTATATTGATGTCATGCTTGATATTATTTTAGAACAAACTTGGTAAAATAATACCTGCTTTGTTTCAAGGGCTTACTGTGTTTTATTCAGTTTTCTCCTCTGCACATAAGGCCATTTGATCCGAGTGTAATAAAGAGCTTGACTTGTTGCCAGACAACAGTACTCTAACTGCTAACAGTACAAGCATTCATCATTATTGTAAATTAACTGATATGGCGTGAATAGAGCTAAGAATAGTAGAAGCCGTCTATTTAGCATTCACTCGGTTACAGAGGAATAGTGATGCACCTTCCGTCATGCACATGTTGCTTTGTGCTGATATGCAGTGCAGTGAGGTGTGTAGCATATGCTCATTGAGGTGGAAAATACATATTAGCCATGCCAAACACATAAATGCAAGCACACAGACTTTACAGCTGTTTTATTAATGAGTTTGTGCTAATGTATGGCACTTCCTGTTTGTCTTGTCCTGACGGTGTTGAACACTTTGGAGCCGGAATTTATTTGACCTTTCGTTAATGAAGAATGTAGTTTCAATGAGGTTATCTGTCACGAATTCGATCCATGGACTTCCGTTTATTCACCACCAGAGGGCACCCTTTCCATTACATTGACTCTCGCACAACACCAACTGTTGCATAGCACCCCGGACTACATATCCCATCATTCTTTGCACGATTTGCACACTGCACTGATTTGCACTCATTGCACACAGCTGTTTCTAATCACCTCACTCACTATATAACACCCACTCTAACCACCTTTCTCTGCTGAGTATTGTTTAGCCTGTACCCCTCTCCGAGTCTCCGTGGTTTCCTTGTTTTGCCTTGGCTGTTTTTGCGGTTTCTGATCTTTGCCTGTTTTCCTGGATTTTTCCCTCTCGTCTCGCCCCTGTGATTCTGTCTGCCGATCAGTGACCTACGCTAGCCCTAGGACTATTCTTGTGTTTTTGCCCGCCATGTACCTGTTTGCCATTGTTCGACCCTGCCTGTTATACCACGTCTCTTAGTAAGAAAGTTATTTCCTTTAACCAGGAAATTAACGTTCTTAGAATTGACAAGACGGTTGACCCTGAGTGGTCAGCTAAATATCTACAGTGGATCTAAAATATTAATAATTAATCATAATTAGTTATGGTTAATTATTCATATTTCCCCATGAGTTAAATTCGCTACAAGATGGATCCACATGTCTCACGTCTCATCAGCCCCGTTACATTATCAAACAAAACGTCAAAGATCAATTGCTTATTCATGCTGTCCATGAATCAAAAGATGAGTTTGTTATGTGGATTATCTCATTTGAAAGGGAAATAATTTCAAATGACCTGCTTGTAATGCAATAATTGCCAGTAGATCGAGGGCAAGGACTGTTAACATTTTGTAATGCTGTCAAAGAAAATACCATTATATGATGGATAGGTCAATTAGGGAGGGAATCTGTATGCAAGATGTGTCAATAGACAGGAAGTCTTATCTGAATATATCCTTAGAGAGGTGGGCTATTAAGTCTATTTTGAATTACTCTGAGGATGTGTGAGATTTCTGCTGACTTGCAGGAGGGATTCTTGGTGATGTTTATTGAATAAGCTCTGCAGCATCAGCATTATTCAATAACTTTGTGTTGTAGTGGGTTTTCAACCTTTACAGACCTAGTGACCCCTACCCGGTATAAAAAACTCGGTTTCTTTTGTAACAGTTTATAATAACTTTTACTGAGAGCATTAGAAGCAGAGTGTGCCATTTCTGTACCTGCACCAAACAGAAGTGCAAAAATAATAATGACTGGTTTCCTGAACATTCCCCTGGTCTGACATAAACAACTCACTCCATTAGTTGAACCAGCGCAGTCTAATTTTAGTATTATTTATATACTATTGTAGTTTTATTAATATTTTGAAATGGCTTTTATCTTTTATAAAAAATTATAAAATTATATATTTTTTTCTTAGAAATTTGTGTTGTTTTTATTAGTTTTGTTTTAATTAAAAAATAAATAACTAAAAATACCTTTAACATCACAACATGGTAGAATGTCTAAATTAATACAGGTGCATCTCAATAAATTAGAATGTCATGGAAAAGTTCATTTATTTCAGTAATTCAAATCAAATTGTCCAGTGTTAAGTTTCCACAGTCTGTGATAATTTGGGATGCAATGTCATCTGCTGGTGTTGGTCCATTGTGTTTTTTGAAAACCAACGTCACTGCACCCGTTTACCAAGAAATTTTGGAGCACTTTATGCTTCCTTCTCCTTTCAAAAGACTGGGCTCGGTAAGATTTTTTCATGTTTTTGAAAGAAACATTTCTTATAATCAATCCTGAGAATAGTTGTGCTGATTAATACATTTGTTGAAACCATGTGAAAGCAGTAAAGCTTTCACTTCTCTTGCGCTGGTCAAGCCAAGAACCAGAAGGGCAAGACTGTGTGTCACACATCTTGGTCAGAGAAAAAGAGTGAGAGAGACCCATTTCTCATTGCTTGCCTGATGGCTATTGCAGAGTGAAGCAGGCATGTGACATTAAAGAGAAATGAAAGGCCAAAATACTGTCAATAAGAATTTAAAAATTATTTTTTGCCTCTGCTGATTCAGTTACATTTCTCTCGCTCTCACTGCAATTTCTATCCTTTATGCACACATATAGTTTCACTCACTGTTTCTATTTGGATAAAAGAATATTATAGCATTTAAATAATCAAATGCTGTTGCGTTTCCACATTTACCTTCCAAATTTGAATGTACAATTTCACTAATTGTGAATCTCTGTCATTAAACTTTTACAACTGGTTTTCAGTTACGGATTATATGGCATTACCTGATAGGCTCTGTTGTTCCTTTTTAGAAGCCCACAGGCCATCGTTATTTGCATGCCTGCTTATTCTGAGCAGGTGCAAAGATGCCATATGGCTTCCATAGAAACTCCCTCAAAGACGAAACAAACATGGACTAACTTTCATTTCCTCAGCTTATTTTGCACACCATAAATAAGCCTAATGTTTTTTGAGCTGTGTGATTAAGGTTCTTTCAAACCATCTAAAAAACCGCAATGTTTAGAAAGCTTCATCTAGCAGCTGATGACAAGTGAAGTGCAAACTGTGAATGATACAGTTTAGTTGAAAATGGAAAATCAGCTGAGTGAGAATGGGAACCAAGTGCATGGCAGGTGATGTGAACAGCAGCAGGTGTTGAGCTGCATGCAGTGCACACGTCCCCGCTACAGGAAGCCCCTTACCTCAGATACCAGATGAGCAGAGAGAAAGGTTTTTATTTCTTTATGAGTCACTTTTACATGGCCAATAAAATGTTGCTATTTTCCTTTTTTGAGTCATTAAAATAATTTTTGGCAAAGATATTTAAAGGAATAGTCCACCCAATAATGAAACTTACTGAAAATGTACTCACCCTCAGGTCGCCCAAGATGTAGAGGAGTTTGTTTCTTTCTCGGAAAAGATTTGGAGAAATTTAGCATTACATCACTTGTTCACCAATGGATCCTCTGCAGTGAATGGGTGCCGTCGAGTCCAAACAGCTGATAAAAACATTGCAATCACCTTCAAATAATCCACACAACTCCAGTCCAACATCTTGTTAAGTGAAAAGCTGCATGTTTGTAACAAACAAATCCATAATTTTAACTTCAAACTGTTTCTGCCAATATTGCTTTCTCCAATGAAAAAGTAATCTCTTCGGAATCAGGAGAGAAATATGGACAGATCAAGCACCGTTTACAAGCAAAAACAGTCCAAAAGTTCTAAACCAATATGTTGGTGTATTTTAATGTGAAAAGACTTTTCACTGGAGGAAGTGTTATGGATTATGGGAAGGTATTTTGACGGTTTAAAGTTAAAATGCCTTAATGAAGAATTTGTTTATTAAAACACACAGTCATGTGGATTACTGTGATGCTTCTTTCTGCTGTTTGGACTCATTCTGACGGCACCCATTCACTGCAGAGGATTCATTGGTGAGCAAGTGATGTAGGGCTAAATTTCTCCAAATCTCTTCCCATAAAGAAACAAACAAATCTACATCTCAGATAAGTACATTTTAAATTTTTTAGTTGAACTGTTCCTTTAAAGTAAAATAATCCTAATAGTACACTATTCCTTTAAAAAAAATGCGTGCCTGGATTGTTGTCACTCTGAAAGGGTTGTTGAGCAAACAGAAGATGGCCTACAGTTTGTTCAAGAAACTTTGAGCGATTAAAACTGGGTGTAGTGGTAGAACTGGTTACATCTGTCAGACCCTTTTCTATTTACTTTTCCTTGAGTACTATGCCTCCCATAATGCAGAGCCTCTTCAACATCCTTCATGCACTTCCTCATGTTTTTGGGAGAAACAGCCAGCTGTTATGATGAAGTGACAAGACTGAAATCCCCTGAAATTTGTGTGCGAGAACTCCTGCTGCAGGTAATGTGACTGCACGTCCCATGTGCTTTTATAGTAATATGTCCTGCATGACACCTGCTGTTTTCCACAAAACCTTCCTCTCATTTTTGCTGCTCTTCCTTATCCATCTTTTAGTGTACACAAAATGAACTCCATTCATCCGAGAATACGGCACAGTCGTATTTTTGTCTAATTTTACAGTTAAAGTAAGTAATTATCCTTAAAACAGGACAGCTTTACTTGAAAAGCAACTCTGCATAAAATATTAAGACTTGTTTTCAGAAAATGTGTCTGTAATACAAATGTATTTTGTCTTACTGTACTGGCAGATTTTTTCAGTTACATAAGTGAAAAAGACAAAAAACATTTATCAGGGGTGCCGCTATGGTTTCTGGTCCCCCTGAACAGCATATTGACTCGGGCCCCTGCGTTCTGGGACCAAGAGTGTTGACATAACATTCAAACAGTGCTTGGTCTTCTGACCATAAGTCCTCATTCCCCAGACTAAATAGCCTAAAATGTATGGGTTTTGGCATTGTTTTCATATTGTTTACATACTTGCTGAAGGTAATGACTGAAAAGTTTGACCAATAGCGTGCAGGCTTTGTACCAAATTGACCAAATCGTGGCGTGTGAGAATCTACAGAGAATTGTCAAAGTCATGCAAATACGTATCCATATAATGTATAAAGACTGTAGAGAGCAAGTCAATAAGAAAACAAAGCCTGGACATTTTAGCCAATTTTGAAACCCTGTCCACTATGTCTGGGAAAAGGGTGTATGGTCACCCAAATAAAATGAAACGTTGAGTACAGCAGGATGAAGTATTTTTGTAGGCCAAAACCTAGAAACGAGCTAGCATTTTAGAACTTACGGTTCCATCTCCCAAAGTCAGTGGTTTTTTTAATGGATTTTTGATGAAATGCCTGAAATAAGGTTGAACTAACATTAAGAAAACAACAAAAGCAAAACACACAGTTTCTGAAAAGTAGGCTACTTTAGTAAAACAGATTTGGCTATCAATCATAATAAAAAAGAACATATAAACTGAAGCTGTTGTACTGGATCTCTAACAAAGTTGCTAGCACACAGTCTACTTACAGACAACAGCTGCACAGCCCACCACTGCTGATATTTCACTGGCAGATAAACTCACTGACTTAAAACAATGAGCTTGCCATCAAACTTCACAATACACTGAAAAATCGAATGTATGCTTCAGCTTCCAGATGTGAGGAGCACGGCATCCTACTGTTAAGAAAGTGAAAACTCTCAAAGCAGTTTTTCAGCTTTTGCCCTGAAATCTTCATGCAGGAAGCAGCTGTCTCCTGTTCTCAGTCTTCTTGTTAAAGAACAATGTTGCTGCCAGTGTTTTGGAAAACAAAGTCAAGGCTGAATGATTACTGTTTGACGTTCTGTCTATTTTGTAATCAAGTTCCAGGAAATCCTTGCTTATAGGAAAATCTGGTCTCGCTTTATATACAGTATGTCAATTTTATAGCTAAACCTTTACTGAGCTCTGCCTCTGCCATATAGTGAGGGCCCGAGCACCAATGGTGCAAGGACCCTCTTGGAATCTCAATGTTTATTCTTTTGCTTCTTCTTCTTCTCTAAAGTGTATCACATTTTTGAGGGCCTAAACATACTCGAAAACTCACAGAACTGCTGAAAAATTACGTCTGATATGTGTTTCAGAATTGGGTGTGGCAAATGGCTCGATAGCACCACCTATAAAATTTCAACGAAGCGTCCCTTCTTTACGTTTCACACACGTGTATGAAATTCAGTACATTCATGTAATGTCCCAATACCTAAAAAGTACAGGCAAACAATGTCCAATCTGCCCCAAACTTCACATGTTTGAGGGGCCTAAACATGCTCGAAAACTCACAGAACTGCTGAAAAATTACGTCTGATATGTGTTTCAGAATTGGGTGTGGCAAATGGCTCGATAGCACCACCCATAAAATTTCAACGAAGCGTCCCTTCTTCAAGTTTCACACACGTGTATGAAATTCAGTACATTCATGTAATGTCCCAATACCTACAAAAAAAGTCTCTTGGAGCGAAGTCCTAAATGCAACAGGAAGTCAGCCATTTTGAATTGCCTCTACAATTTTTGTACAGGCAAACAATGTCCAATCTGCCCCAAACTTCACATGTTTGATAGGAGTTCTGTCCTAAACACATGTCCATGCCCATATTCAGTTATAGTCATAGCGCCACCTGCTGGCAACAAGAAGCGACAGGTTTAACACTGTTGTGGACTCTTAGCAACAAATTAAAAAGCATCAGCAAGTGTTAAATAGGTTAGCAACATGCTAGAAACATGTTAAAACATGCTAGCAGCACTTAGCTAAGTGCTAAAGCATGCTATTAATGCACTAAAACAGGAAATTGCTGTAACTCAGGCATGCAGTGCAGAGATTGTCTTACTATTGGGAGATGGGAGGGTCTGTATTACTTACTATTGGAGAAAGCGTAGTGGTCAACTTGGAACACATGTGCCTTAATAACCAATCACATTACAGCCATAGGAATGGATACCATAGGAATGAATGAGAAGTGCCATATATCCTGAATCACACCTGTCGCGAAAAGTCAGTGACTTCTCTTAGAAAACTGCATTTTTTTCGGGGTAAAAAAATGGTTCAATTCAAAGTATCGTTTAGTGTAAAACAAGTTGAAGATTAGCCGATAGGCTGTCGATTCATCAAATGATAAGCTGTTTCCTCTTAAAAGCTGTTTATTTAGCGTAGTGAAGCCTCTCCTCCATTGGCATCCATAAAAAAAAAAACGGCCTCTGGTCTTCTTTCCCACGTACTGCCAAAGCAGAAGCTTTAGCATTAGCTGTTACGCTTTTTTGGCTAAAGGTTGCAGGCTTGGCTTCTAGTGGCTTTGTGCAGTGTTCAATCTGCCACAAACTTAACATGCAACATGCTAGAAACATGGTAAAGCATGCTAGCAACACTTAGCTAATTTGCTAAAGCATGCTATTAATACAATGAAACAGTAAGTTGCTGTAACTCAGGCATGAAATCTACAATCTGCCCGAAACTTAACATGTTTGATTAGAGTCCTGGCCTGAACACATCTCGACGCAATTGAATTTCAGTCAGAGTTGTGCGACACTCAATCGCCGTTTATGGATACCATAGGAATGAATGAGAAGTGCCATATATCCTGAATCACACCTGTCGCGAAAAGTCAGTGACTTCTCTTAGAAAACTGCATTTTTTTCGGGGTAAAAAAATGGTTCAGTTCAAAGTATCGTTTAGTGTAAAACAAGTTGAAGATTAGCCGATAGACTGTCGATTCATCAAATGATAAGCTGTTTCCTCTTAAAAGCTGTTTATTTAGCGTAGTGAAGCCTCTCCTCCATTGGCATCCATAAAAAAAAAACGGCCTCTGGTCTTCTTTCCCACGTACTGCCAAAGCAGAAGCTTTAGCATTAGCTGTTACGCTTTTTTGGCTAAAGGTTGCAGGCTTGGCTTCTAGTGGCTTTGTGCAGTGTTCAATCTGCCACAAACTTAACATGCAACATGCTAGAAACATGGTAAAGCATGCTAGCAACACTTAGCTAATTTGCTAAAGCATGCTATTAATACAATGAAACAGTAAGTTGCTGTAACTCAGGCATGAAATCTACAATCTGCCCGAAACTTAACATGTTTGATTAGAGTCCTGGCCTGAACACATCTACATGCCAATATTCAGTTATACTCATAGCGCCACATACTGTCAACAGTAGGGTGACCATACGTGCCATTTTTCCCGGACGCGTCCAGGCCATTATTTCTATATTGCCTAAAATATCTAGGTTTTGGCTTTGTTTGCGTGTGTACATCGGTGTATGACATCAAAATACCATACAGACGGTTCCTTATGCTTTCAAAATGCTCTCGAGGTACTTTGATGTCAAACACTGATCGATCTGAGCCGCGCTGCTTTTAAGTCGAACACACATCCTATGTACGCGTAATTGCATCGCTTTGACCGTAGATGCCACCTTCTCACACACACCATGATTGGTCCATTATGTAGAATGCCTGCATGTTATTGGTCAAACTACTTTTCGATTATTACCTTCAGCAAGCATGAAAACAAAGCCAAAACAAATCCTGGCAAGGACGCGTCCGGGAAAAATGGCACGTATGGTCACCCTAGTCAACAAGAAGTGATGTTTAACACTGTGATGCACTAGCAACACACTAAAATAAGCCATTGAGTATTAAACATGCTAGAAACATGCTCAAACATGCTAACAACACTTACTAAGTGCTAAAGCATGCTATTACATTTACATTTAGTCATTTTGCAGACGCTTTTATCCAAAGCGACTTACAATTGGGGAATACATAAGCGATTCTTCTTAAAGAGGCAAATAGACCAAGGAAGTGCTTGTAATACCAAGTTTTAGGCATTGTTCAAATAAGTACAAGCTAGAAAGCGAAGGAATAAAGAAAGAAAAATACAGCGTTTTTGAAAAAAAATGTTTATGATGAAGTCAAGTAGCGTCGAAAGAGATGAGTTTTCAGCTGTCGCAGGATAGGGGTGGGAAGATCATTCCACCAGCCAGGAATGGTGAACGAGAATGTTCTGGAAAGTTATTAATGCCATGAAACAGGAAGTTGTTGTAACTCATGCATACAATGTCCAATCTGCCCCAAACTTTACATGTTTGATAAGAGTTCTGGCCTGAAGACATCCAAAGTCCAATATTCAGATATAATCATAGCGCCACCTGTTGGCAACAGGATATGCCATATTACATTAACTCAAACATACTATGTTCAATCTGCACCAACCTTCACATGTTTGATTAAAGTCCTGGCCTAAAGACATCCACATGCCAATATTCAGTTATGGTCATAGCGCCACCAGCTGGCAGCAGGAAGTTTGGCACATATAAATGACTTTGACCATATTCCTCCTATATTTACAGTACCGCTTTAAATGCATATTATTACCCACCATTCATTGTTTTCCTATGGCCACAGGGTGGAGGTTGCTCCTGGTGCGAGGGCCCTTCCAGCGCTGCTTGCAGCTTTAATAAAAAACTGTTTTCCCAGTTCCTGTCTGTTTTAACTCATATTTTGCTCTTTTCTTTGAAATAAATTTGTTTTGTGAATGTGCAGCTCTAACTACAGTTCTGAAGTCATTTTTTGTTTTGTTTTGACACACATTTATCTCATTCGTGTCACTTAAGAACATTAGTAAAGTAAGTTAAAAAGAAAGTTATCCAGACTACATTAAATAGCAGTCTGGGGGTTGGTATCATATGTTCTATATTTGCAGTTAATATTTGCTATTAATGACATTTTCATAATTTTTCTTTCATAAGTCTACAGTCAGTCATAACTATAACCAGTTCTTCAAGCCTGAAAATGGTTACTGAGGTTTTCGATTAAAATGCTAATCAATTGTACAGGGGCTATTTATAATAATTAGTCTGAATTTAAAATAACAACCTAACTAGCCTTTTTATGTCGTTATGATCAAGATCATAATCCCAGTCCATAACCAATTAAGTTTGAACAAGACATCACGCCTCTGTAGGCTACATTAAATCCGGAAGACACGCCCACAACGAAGTTGTGCAGCGGCGGCACATTGGCCAAGGCGCGCTGTCAATCACGAATCTTCCATTCCTTCCGTTCCGCCAACGAGACTTTACACAGATGTGTTGTGTTTCAGGCGTGCTCGGTTGAGGCGGTTGGACTCCGTTCGCGCAGTGGGATCAACTTCTTTCAGAGGGTCTACCGTCTCCTACTCGGACACCTCGAGTTCAATGTAACAGTTATCGTAAGCAGTGTAGATCAAGGTGATCGGGGAGTTACTTTGTTGGAGAATTTAACATATTTAGACGGGGGTTTAAACGCAGAAGAAAATGCCTGTAGCTTCTCTCCTGCCTTTCACGCTCACTCCGAATAGGAAGTCCGCCAGCCCGACCTCCTTCAGGCTCACGGAGAAATTCATCCTGCTTTTAGTGTTCAGCGCCTTCATCACCCTGTGTTTCGGAGCTATCTTCTTCTTGCCGGATTCCTCGAAGCTGCTCAGCGGAGTTTTCTTCCGCTCGTCGTCGGTGGAGGCAGAGACGCGCACAGGTACGGTCAGTGACACAAGCACCGGGACGGGCAAGGATGAGAAGATCCTCGCCAAGATCAGAAAAGACCACGAAAAGGCGCTGATTGAGGCCAAGGACACCCTACAGAAAGGGCCGAACGAGATCAAGCAGGACATCAACAGCGACAAAGCGAAACTTGCGCTAAACGGACAGGGGAAGGGAGCGAAAGCTGACAGTTTGCCGTTCGTTCAGTACGAGCGGCCGCCTGGAGCAACAGGGCACGAGCCCGCGGATCCTGACATTAAAGCGAAAAGAGCCAAGATTAAAGAGGTACTGTGTTTTTTATATTATTAGATATACTCCTGCGGTTTGCTCGGACTCTCGAGAGACATCATGTCAGTTATTGTTATGAAAATAACTTTCCCCGTGTAGCGAAACCAGTCTGTTATTATTAATATTAGTTTAATGGCAGGACTAGTGGCGGGAAGCGTGTTGACAGTGTCAGTTTCAGGAAGTAAATGCAGAGTTGTAATGCGGTAGATAAGTAGACGTGTTGTTGTTGAACCTGTATGTTCTGACAGAAACTCCAGTCGCCCATTCACCTAGCAGTACTGACTGACAGTATTCAAGTCAGTATTCCTCATTATTCAGTCAGTATTTCACTCTGCATTCCCTGTGGTCAGTATTTAATCAACATTACCCATTTCCCTCAGTATTTATCTTTTCCCCCCAGTCTGTTTTCACTATATTTCATAAGTCATATGGTACTTCAGACAGTGTTCTCTGCCTTTTCAGTCTGCACTGCCTCTATTTCAGTCCGCGTTCCGTTTATTCAGTAGCCTATTCCAGTCAGTATTCCTAATTTTTATTTTTTTTTGTATTTTAGGCAGTGACGCCTAACTTTCCAGTCATTCCCTGTGGTCAGTATTTAATCAACATTACCCATTTCCCTCAGTATTTATCTTTTCCCCCAGTCTGTTTTCACTATATTTCATAAGTCATATGGTACTTCAGACAGTGTTCTCTGCCTTTTCAGTCTGCACTGCCTCTATTTCAGTCCGCGTTCCGTTTATTCAGTAGCCTATTCCAGTCAGTATTCCTAATTTTTATTTTTTTTTGTATTTTAGGCAGTGACGCCTAACTTTCCAGTCAGTATTGGCTTTATTACAGTGACCGTTGCAGTCTGTCTTCTCTGTTTTTAGTATTCTTATTTTTTTAGCAGTTCAGTCAATAATCAGTGTTCGCCCTTTCAGTTAATACTTTAGCTAGTGTTCCCTGATTTTATTTTTTTTTTGGTCTGTATTTTCCTGAATTTTAGTCAGTATTCCCTGTTTTTTTTCAGTCAGTATTTTAATAAACCCTCCTATATTTTAGTAAGTGCCACAGTCTGTATTCCAGTATTCCCTGTTTTTCAGTATTTCAAGCCAGTACTCACCATATTTCCGTTAGAATTTGTCTGCATTTCAATCACTATTCCCCATTTCACTCAGTATTTTATTTTGTATTTCCCTGTTTTTTGTTCTTCCTTTTTTTTTCAAGTTAGCATTGCCTATATGTTCCTGTCAGTGTTCTCTGTTATTAATATTTATCTTAGTGCTCCTGTACGTGTTTCCCCTTCTGTTCCCTGTATTTCAGGCTGTTCAGTCATACTTGAGCTAGAGGTTTTTGCATGATAAGGGCAACCTTTTTGTTTACATGAAAACTGGGCAAGTTATATCATAAGTGCAAGATGCGTCATTAGCATCATATTCCTGATGTTATCAGTAATGACAATAGTAAGCCAAAACCTATATCGTGTTTAGCTTAGGAGGGCACTTATTCTTTGACTATTTATCTTTAAGTTATGGTGAAGTACTAGTAATAATTTGAAATATATTTGCAGTATTGGACAATAACCTATGGTATATATAATTTGTGTATCCCTAATTAATGGCCATCTCAAGTATGTTTTCCCTGCAAAGTTGATTTGATTTGTCATCAATATTTTTTTTGAACGTATATTGCATTTTTCTTTTTTTTGGAAAATGCACCAAAGTTATAAATTATATTGATTATATTCTTAAGTGATGCTGGTAAAAATGGTGTAGCCTTGAAAACTACAGTAATAACTAGAATTTTTTTTTCTAGAGTGGTAGAGATGCCTCGATCAGATTGAGCTGAGCTCTTCTCAATGTCTTGGTTGAGGTGACCTGCTAAAGTGTTAACTATATGATAGGGCTGCACGATTAATCGAATGCGATTGTCATGCGCATTTTGTTAAAAAAGCTGGTTCTGTAATCAGCAGGAAATCCTCATCACGTGCTTTCAGATGGAGCAGAATTTACTACACATAGCCGTAGTTACGCAACAAAATCGCAGACGATTTTATTGCGTGATTCTGAAATCGAAGAAATCCTTTGCGATAATGACAGCTGTTTGCATAGCTTCTCAGTTATCAGAACTACGGCTCTGTGAAGTAAATGCTGCTCCATCTGAAAGCATGTGAAATTACCACATTTATACAACATATTTTTACTCCAAACTCACTTCATAACGTCAGTCGAGTGTTTGAAATAAATCCTTCTGTGAGATGATGTGGCTTCTTACACAGAATAAGGCACGCAACATATTTCATAGTATTTAAGCAGTGATAAAGGCATTGCATTATAAATATACTTTATTTTAATGAAAATTATAATAATAAGAACTCAGATAAACCGTATATTGTCGTAGTCGTGTGTTTATTAGTCACGTTGAATCAATGAAAG
>NW_015506755.1:110896-121618 GCF_001515645.1 Sinocyclocheilus grahami
AGTAAATGCTGCTCCATCTGAAAGCATGTGAAAATACCACATTTAATAACATATTTTTACTCCAAACTCACTTCATAATGTCAGTCGAGTGTTTGAAATAAATCCTTCTGTGAGATGATGTGGCTTCTTACACAGAATAAGGCACGCAACATATTTCATAGTATTTAAGCAGTGATGAAGGCATTGCATTATAAATATACTTTATTTTAATGAAAATTATAATAATAAGAACTCAGATAAACCGTATATTGTCGTAGTCGTGTGTTTATTAGTCACGTTGAATCAATGAAAGTTGAATCTTCTGTTTATTCAGCTGCAGCGATAGGCATTTTCTGGGTTTCTTCTGCGAGGCGTATTTGGAGTTTCAGCGCGAGAGCGCCCTCTGGCCTTTGGATTTACTGCTGATCACAGAACCGTGCTTCACTGAAAGATACGCATGACAATCGCAGCTTCTGTCGAATCGCGATCTCGATTCCATTTCGATTTATCGTGCAGCCCTACTATATGAGCTTGTAAAGGAGCATAAACAAGGCTGTCATTTCTTGGGTGCATTTAGAGCATGTCAGGCCAGTCTAATAATCCCTCAGTATGAGTCGAATGTTAACTCTGCATCAGCTTGATTAAATTAAATTTGCTATTGATTGAGACTCAGTTTTTCCCATTTGAATCAGGCAAGTCCACAGTAAAGATGTAGATGGAAACTGACAGCATGGTAAAGCTTTAAAATCGCTTTTCAGTTGGTATGGACCTTGTGTCCTTGCTTTTTTTTTTTATGTGAGTTTATCCTCACAGTCAATCACTACGTTTCAGTTATTATCAAGGAAATGGTTTCTATGCTCCTACGGCGTCCTTCAAATTTACATTGTGTCACTTTGTCATGCCAGCTTATGTTTTGAGATTTTGTCCTACTGTTTCTTTTCGCTTGAGGGCTCGTTTTTGCTCATTAAGTTTTGAGTATATTCAAGCATGTGACACGAAGCGTATTCCCGTCACAGTAGTTTATCTAAATGGCTAACAGTGGAAAACCAGTTGATAATAAGGTTGCTCCTCAGAGTTAGTCCGTCAGAGTTGGATGAGTTTTAATACCAGGATTAAACATTTAGAGTTAAGCACATTAGTGCATGCGGAAGCCTCCACGTTCCTCTCCAAGACTGTTGGAGTTCCTGCGGATCTGACAAGCCCCTCATCTCTCTTGCTTAATGCAGCGGCTCAGCATGAGAACGGTAATAATTCACCCCTGAATAGCAGGATTTCATCCATTGATCGCTGGAATGAAGGAAACAAACAGTCACAGCTTGACCCTGTGGGGTCTCACTTGTCAGATGCGGCTGTGGGCACTCTGTCTTGCCCCGCCAGACACTCTGACCTTTGAGGAGCTGAATTGCCTTAGAAAATAAATTGATCTCAAGGTTATGAAGTAAAAATAGTTGTGAGATTATTTTTTCCTGCTTTTATAATTAAAAGCTGTAAACTCCTAAAATGGATAGGTCACAGTGACATTTACAGGATTGTTTTTTGTCTTTGCATTTAGTTATAGTAATAATAGTTATAGTAATAATTTTATAATAGAAATGCAGACCTCCTTGATTGACTCCCTTGAATGTTAATGCTAATGAATGATTAATCGTTACATTACATTACTGGTGTTGATGTTCTCAATATGTAAAAATGAAAAATATTGATAAATATATTACATTTATTTATTATAAATGTACACTACTGTTTAAAAGTTTGGGGTCAGTATGATTCTTTTTAAATTCTTACTACTTTTTAAATTTCTATTCATCAAAGTATCTTGAAAAATGTATCATGTTTTCCACAAAAAAACAATCAATCAAAAACAGTAGCACAACCGTTTTTAACATTGATAATAAAAAAAAATAAAAATGTTTCTTGAGCACCAAATCAGCATATTAGAATGATTTCTGAAGGATCATGTGACACTGGAGTAATGGGTGTTGAAAATTAATTGTTGCCATCACAGGAATAAATTACATTTTAAAATGGAAAACGGTCCTATTATGCTTTTTCACTTTTTCAACTTTAGTTAGTCTGGAACGTTGCTGTTTGAGCATAAAAAAAGATCTGCAAAGTTACAAAGCTCAAAGTCCACTTCAAAAGAAGATATTTTATTCAACAGAAATCACTTTTCAAAAACTACAACGAACGACTTGTTTGGACTACAACGCATATTTTCTGGGATTTGTGATATCACAAATATCGACGAATGGGACGAGACTTGGTTGAGCTGCACTAGAGAAGGCAACGAGTGTTATCACTATGTCGGAGACACGCTAGTTTCCCCAAGGCAGACGAACTAGAGTGGTTGCAATCATCTGGGTTTAAATTGTGCTCAAATTGATTTGATTGTGAGCAATATTTACACTGAAGCTCGCAACAGGAGGCTATGGTAAGGGGCGTGACATTTCCCGACCAGGCGCCGAGTGCTGCCAATCACAACACACACTGGCCCAGCTAACCAATCACAGCACATTTCGTATTTCAGAAGGTGGGTCTTCATTTGATACAGGAACTATTCGAGCCGTTCATGCTGGACTGGGGAGAGAGGTGTTGTAATAATGTCAAATATGTGAAAAATAATCTGTTTTTCGAACAACCTGTTCTAGTACACCCCCAAAAACGACCCCTTTAAATTGTATTAGTATTTCACAATTTTACTGGGTTTTTCTTACACTGTATTTTTGATCAAATAAATGCAGCCTTGGTGAGCATAAGAGACTTCATTCAAAAACATTGAAAAGTCTTACCGACCCCAAACTTTTGAAAGTTGTGTATAAATGTTTAATATTTCTTTCATTTGTTAAATTGCTGTTCTTGAACAGTTATATTATTAACAGCAAATAATCAACAGTCTCTTATCAGTAATCATTAGAAGAAAGTCTGAAATAATTTAGTCATTTATTAATAATCATCAGTAGCAAGGCTAGGCCATGGTAATGTAATCAAAACGTTTTGACTTGACAAAGTGCTCCAAACTGTACCTTAAATATTCCCCACCAAATGTATTTGCTCATGGCTCTTTGGCTGTAGTTAGAATGCATTATGTTTGTATTGAGGGTGGCCTTAGTAACGGCACTCCTTGTCATTCGTACTTCACAAAAGTACCTTTGTTTATGGCTTCTCACCTGCACCTCTAATGTTCTCCCTTGAGCGTGACTGCCGCAGGAAGTGCTCATAGGACACATCACACACCCATCTGGCCTCTGAGCTCCTCTCATTCATTATAGATGACAGAGCTCTCCACTCCCTCAGCCCTCATTCCTCTCACCATTAATTATGCATAATTCAAGCTTGTAAGAGATATTAATTCTCATCGAAATGTTCATAGGATATCAATGTTTGGGGCAATGTAGTAAAAATTTATACAAATTAAACTTTAAAGATACATATGGTAGAATAGAGAGAGCCTAACGGGCGTTTTGAAAGAGTGAAAAGTTCATAACCAAGGAATAAATTTCAATTGCAGGAGGACTGAGGCTGTCATTCTCCAAAATGTCATAAAGGGCTATAAAAGCATAATAAAAGTAGTCCAAAAATAGTATTTAAACTCTGAAGCCGTATGATAGCTTTGAGGAACAGGCTGAAATTTAAACTGTAAAATCTTAATTTCCACCCTTGCTAAACTTGGGATGTTTATTAGAGAAGTTACAATGTCTGATTCATGAACAAATCATTCTTTCGAGTGAATATTTTCAAAGATTCTGTTGGTCCAGTACACAAAACTGGTCTGAAGGATTCATTCATTATGCATTGGACTGATCTGTCTCTAAAGTTTTTGGTCTGGTCGTAACACAAGTCATATGACTCCAGAAGACTTGGAAAATAGTGCAGAATTTGTGTGGACCAATTTAATGGTGCTTTTGCGTCTTGTTTGACGCTTGAAAAGCTTTAGTGTCCATTCACTGAAATGAGAATGGTTTGAAAGCACATGCATGAGAAAATGACACCATTTCCTTTTTTGACTGAACCAGTCTTTAAGTAAATATTGCATCAAGTAATTATTCAAGACAAGTACACAGTCAGTAATAAAATGAGCAATGAAACAAATTACAAACAATAAAATAAAGATGCAAGTAAACGGTGCACTTAGTATTAAAGTTAAGCATTCAAAGATTGAGAATAATAGAATTTAATCAAATGTATAATAAAACTACTTAATTTAGCACAGCCTTCTAATGCTTATTAGTTGTAATACTGTCACTTGGATTTTTGAACCACTGCTAAACTTAAAACATTAAGTTCATTGACCCTGTACTTCTATTTTACTTGCAAACGTATGTGTTTGTTTTTCTTAGACATATTATGGCATATTCTGCTGATTTGTCACTAAGGTAATGTTGTACGACCACCGAACATAGATGAGGTATTGTTGAAACTGCAGAAATGATAATAATCAGGAAGAATTGGTAAAAGTGTGTTAGAAACTAAAGACCACTCAGTAAGAGTAATAGTTTTGCATTGCACAGCATAATTTTTTTTTTAGCAAAAACGTGCAAACATGAGAAAGTTACATGAGAATTTTTGAACATTTTGTGGCAAGGCTGGGAAAAATGTTGGCAGGTGATTGATTTCATCGCATTTACAATGCGAGTACAGTCGTTTAATTTATTAAAATAATTTTTTTTTTATTTTTTTTATTTACTTAATATTCGTTTTCAAGAGGGCCTACTAAACCTATGCAGCCAAGAATGATGAAAGTTGTTATTTTTTCATGTCAGTATTGTTTAAGTAATGTTAGGTTAGCATATTTATTAGTCATCATATTAAACTGCAAGCTCTAATGCACAGACCCAGTATTTTGACAAATCAGATTTTATTTCGTACCTGTTAGCATTCACTTAAAACGAACTTACTGTGTTTGTGTTAATGCACCATGACAAGCTTTCTGACCAAGAAGTGCATTTTTCCATTCATCTCGCTCAACTCCATTAGAGAGCATTTGACATCCCTAGACGCCGCACTTCTTTTCAGACATAAATTTGTCCATTCATCCTACAATTTGAGAAACTCTTTTATTGGAGCGCATTGAATGGCTTGGTACCGGAGGAGGACGCACCTCGCAGCATGCCGTTGGCCGGCCGCCATGGTTCCACTCTCATTTGGAGAGCCAGGCAAACGGCTGTAACTTAACTCTGCCTCCCTGTTTTCAGCTGTGGGACTGGGTTGTCTCTGGAGAGTGGGTTTTGGCAGTGGATCAATGGCTTTGTGTGCCTGAGAGGGAGATAGAGAGCATGTCTGGTAGCGTGAGCCAGGCTACCCGTCGCTCCTCTGCCAGAGAGCCACATGTCCTCTTGAACCGCACCTGTTCTCTGGCATGCCGTCTGCAGGTGCTCCTCAGGTGTGCGTGCATGGGTTGTTACAGTTTCACTGCTGAATTTGTTTTATTGTCCTTCATGGTGTCTAGTTCAGGTGTTTTGCTTATGCACACGAATGCATACAGCGGGTCATTAACCTGTGGAGTTTAACTTGGCAGTCGGCGATTGGCCTTCATAGTGCTGATAATGTGCAGCGGTGTCACATGGCAGGTTTTCTTCAGTCATATGTGACTGTAGCGTGACAAATTATAACATTCACACCTAAATACTCAGTTTAACTGGGAAATATCTTGCGGTGCAACATGGACTGATCTGATTAGCTGGAAAGCAATACTTCTAACTCATTAAAAATTTAGTTGGGGGAAAAAAATACACCCAGTACAACTTGAAATGTACAGTAGAACTGTTTTATTAATTCCATAGAGATCTGTGCTCTTTTCATTTTAGATCTGCATTGCTGTGATGTAATGTTTAAAGTGTCTTGTTAAAGGTAATCATCTTACCTATAATCACAGTTAATTGATTCCAGAACTGCTCAAATTGATTATTCTAGTATAATTATATATTTTTCTGAGAGTCGTGCATGATTAGTCTGCTTCGGATCAGTTGGTTGTTGCTTTACTGTCATGTTTTAGATGCATGTCGTGTTGCATGACCTAAACTTCTGAGGTTTTGTTGTCAAACAGATGCATTATAGATCACAGACCGATCCAGTTCTGCTGTAGAATCTCCTAACGTGACTTTGATATTGTTGGGACCTCAATAACCTTGCATGCACTAAACGTGTTCTGGAGGTCTTGGTTTAAATAAAGTGAGACTGCTGTGTTGTTTGAAGGGAGTGATGTTCCCTTATGCCGAGTTCACACTGCACGATATTAGCCCGATTTTTCACTCGCCGACAGGTTTAGCGAAATCGCCGACAAATGCCCGACATCGGAGGCAAATCGGTGCTCGTTCACGCGAGTGATAATCACGCAGTGTGAATTATCAAAGACGCGATCTGAGGGAATCGCCGACACCCACAAAATATTTGGCATGCTAAATATCTGGAGCTGTTGGAGATTCACAATCACGCTGTGTGCAATGAGTTCTGACTGAAAAACACATCGGCGATGACCTACAGCCAATGAGAGACCAAGATACAGGGCAGAGGGAAGTTCGGGGAGGAGTTATAGACCAGAATATCAGTATTTTAATAGATGTATGAACAATTATATCATACAGAAACAAGCACAAACATTTGCTTGACCAGGCCGACAGGTTTAGCCGACAAATGCCCGACATCGGAGGCAAATCGGTGCTCGTTCACGCGAGTGATAATCACGCAGTGTGAATTATCAAAGACGCGATCTGAGGGAATCGCCGACACCCACAAAATATTTGGCATGCTAAATATCTGGAGCTGTTGGAAATTCACAATCACGCTGTGTGCAATGAGTTCTGACTGAAAAACACATCGGCGATGACCTACAGCCAATGAGAGACCAAGATACAGGGCAGAGGGAAGTTCGGGGAGGAGTTATAGACCAGAATATCAGTATTTTAATAGATGTATGAACAATTATATCATACAGAAACAAGCACAAACATTTGCTTGACCAGCCACAACATCAGCATAACAGTTACTGCAAAATTATTTACCGCCAACTCACTTTGCAGAACACCCAATCCCCGTTCCCTGCATCTCCCTCCTGCATAATCTGTTTTTCTTTTTCTCCTTGTAGCCGGAAATCAGCTCACAGACAATTTGTCTCGCTGGAGAACTCCGGTCTGACACACGCGGGTTCTCACGTTATTTCCTTATCACTTCTAGCGTGTGTTTTGTTGTGAAACGTTGTTTGCGGACCAGACAGAGCTGTCGGCGATTCTTCCTATTGTGAAGTCATGCAGTGTGAAACCCCCTGTCGCCGATCCTTCGTGCAGTGTGAACACAGCAGCAACTGAATGCTACCTCAGATAGTCACGCAGTGTGAAAACGACGGCGATCCGACGAGTTTGAAAATCGTGCAGTGTGAACTCGGCATTAGATGCTGTGCTTGTAGATGCGGAAGATGGACAATATTAAATCCAAGAAATATCAGCAAATCCTTTGTTACAGAACGATGTGATGCAGTTAGGGCTGGACAATAATTCAATATCAATATGTATCGCGATATAATTTTTTTCAATAACGGGCCAATAAAAGGTGAACATTTATTTAATTTTCCTAAAATATTATATAGTTTTATAGGAGTAGGTTTCATAGAGTTGGCAAATAAATTTTTCATAAGTTTGTAGGTACAGACATCTGTTGTGGCCGTTCTTGGCCGTTTTTATGAGGCTTTTTTAATAGTGTTCATATCGATATCGGAATTATATCGTATCGACTGAAATTAAGAAATATATTGTGATATAAATTTTGACCATATCGTCCAGCCCTAGATGCAGTGGTAAAAAGTGTTTAGGTTCAAGGCAAGCCCTGCTAAAGTTTTATGAGCCATTAATCATTCAAAGTCTGGATTTGAACTTTTAATGCTCTGTATGTGTATAGTTATATGAGACCTATTGAGTGAGCGGAGGAACATTTATAGCTGGTTTTATTTATTTGTTTATTTTTTATTTTTTTGTTTTATTTTAAATGCAGAATTACAGAATCAAAGAGCTGCTAAAGCATAAATCTGTTTATTTTATACTTAAAAAAAAAATCTAATTTGATTCATAAAAATATGAATCATTCATTTTGCAATTAATTATTTATAATTTAGTAAATGTGTAAAATAAATCTCATTGCAGCAATAGTTATTTATTGATTTTAAATTAAATAGTGTATCATATATATCAGCTTTACATCAGCCTTCAGTCATCGTGCTTTCTAAGATTTCAGTAGTGGCATCAGCCTAAAAAAAAACCAAAAAAACGAATAAATCCATATTGGTTGACCCCTAGTAAAAATCAATTTTTACAATCTTTGTTGTTTGAATGACTAGTAGATTGATCTGTTAAGAGGAGTTTACCTGACCCCGATCGGACGCGATTCTTAGTGGCCATTTACAGAACATGCTCTTTTGTTCACAAACAGATAATAAAGTTTTAAAAGTTTAATTATTTTTGTTGGCTGTTGGCCGATCATTGTGGCCTCATCCCTAGTTTTTCCTATGTTGAAATGTGTATGTAATTTTTGAAAGCATACCATGCTTCTGTTTTACTGCTGTAGCATGTGATATTTAGGTGGACTTGAGTCTTATCGTCACACCCACTGACTGAACAACACATCAAGCTCCTGACTGCTTCAGCCTGTCGTCGGAGAAGGCATTGCATCTTCTGTTTCAGTGCAGCATTTTCAGCCGAATGACACCCGTAGCCTGCAATGTTAGCATAATTACGTTCCCACATGTTTGAGGTCTGCTGTTGGAGTGGCTTTACTATTGCTGTTTTCCGTACCATTTCTGGTGCTGAAAGGGGAAGTGAAATTACAGGCGTGACTGAATCGAAACTTTCTCAGCTAATTACAGCATTGTGAGTGTGCTCCATTTGGAGGCTTCGACCTTAGATCCAGCATAGGGATGTTCATTTGCTGAAATTTTCTACATGACATTTTTATTTTTGATAATAATTTATATTGCTTTATTAATTTTTTTTAAGAGTTTGTTTATATAATTGAACCCTTAGTCAACATTTGCCTAATTTTAGTTTTATCCTTTCACCCAACATAAGCTGCAGCTGTAAAGGTCATCTGAGTAAAAGATAAAAAAAGCCATTCAATCCTTTACTAATTTATTTATCATTAACATATTTTATGAACATTTTATTAACTAAATATGAATTAGCATTTCCTTTTAATATATTTTCAGTCCACCTTATTTAAAACCATTATTTACTGTTAATTTGTTACTGTATAAATAGTAATAATAATAAAATATTATGATATTACGATAATTTATTTGACTGTTGTTGTTTTAGTTATTATACATTTTATTTAGTTTAAAAATATTAATTATTATTTCAATTTAATTAATATTTAGTTCACTATTTAAATGCATTGATATATTTTACATTTAATTTGTTACTGTAATGTAGTAGTAGTAATAATAATTTATTATAATATTATTATTATTATCATAATTTAATATTACTTCATTTTTTTTCTTTGCATTACATTATTATTGTTATTGCCAGTTTATATTCACACACATATATAAGTATATATTTAAGGGTTAATATATACTGTTTATAAATGTATGTTATTCTTTGCATTTATTTTATGTTTAAAAATTTCAGAAATGGACACTGTTTGGAGCACACAATCTTTATTTACAGGGAAACATTGCAACGGCTGATTACGTTGAGCCTGCCTCATTTCGTGCAAGCAAGCCAAGAGTGTGTGTGTTTGTGATGCAGACATGACGTGACATGAAGTGCTCAAGCTACACACTTTCACTTCGGATGGCTAATTAACTGATTTCTGAATGGTTTTGTGCTGAAACTGACTAATCGAGGAGCTTAATTGATTAAATTAAAGGTGATTAATTGATCATGAGCATCTTTAAGTTATCCAGCTTCAAAACAAAACCCAGGAGTTTACAAAAAAGACTGCCGAGGTGTCAATCACTCCGTCGATCTCTTGTTTAGTAACCTATCAAAGTCACCGAGATAATGAGCTTTGAGTAGAATCAATCATTAGTCTGTGTGCTCACTCTGCTGCCTGAGGTTGTAACTCCTAATGGTTCTCTGTGTTGGTATTGAATGTTTGACATGTATTATGGGACCGTGAAGTTGGCTGCATCTCTTTCTTTAGGCTGTGTGCAAACATGCTAACCTGTGGCTTCCTGTTGTAGGCTGTCATGAACATAATGGGGTTTTGTGTGTGCGTTTGCATGAATGCGTGGCTGTCTCATCCTGTTTGTTTGTGTAACTGAACCTTAGTCAACATTTGCCTAATTTTCATTCTATTAGTCAACATTTGCCTAATTTTCATTCTATTGTTTCACCCAACATTAGCTGCAGCTGTAAAGGTATATACACAATATACAGTGGGTACGGAAAGTATTCAGACCCCCTTAAGGATATGGTGGCCGATATATCGTGCATCCCTAGTTTTATTTTATGTTGTAGTATTTATTCATATTTTGAAGTAATCATACTTTTTATATGTTCCGTTTTTATTGTCATTTGATTTTTTTTTTGGTTTTATTTGGTTCATTTAGTTGCCAAGGTAACATTTCAAGTTTTTAATCTAATATTTATACATCAGTTGCTAAAAATTGTTTAACAGTTTTAGTTTTAGTTAACATTAGCAACACTGAGCTGGAGCCTAATTTTCTTGATTCTTCCTGCATAGTAGGGCTGGGCGATATGGCAAAAAATAAAATCTCCTTTTTTTTTTTTTTTTTTTCCCTAGTGTTTCACC
>NW_015506755.1:121902-140328 GCF_001515645.1 Sinocyclocheilus grahami
TATATATATATATAAAATATTTTAAAAATATATTTTCTAATGCTTTTTTATTTTTTATGTATTTTATAGAATGTTTTTAATATTCTGCAGAAATAATTGTCTTTTAATTGTCTTTGTAGTAAGCTTGAATTCAGAAAGATGCTAACATTACATGCAAAGAGTTTACCACACCTGTCGTGTTTTGCTGGAAGCCTATCAAATCATATGCAAAAATTACGCAAAACAACTAAATATCATTAGATTATCAGTCGCCCTAAGGATTTTGCACAGGCAGGAGACTGTGTGTTGAAAATGCATTTAAGCTCTAAATATGCTTATCCCATCCTTCCTTCTGTGTGAACTCTCTGCTGCTGACTAGGTAGTTATTTGCCTTGTCATGTACTTATGAGGGCTCCCTACTGAATACTAAATCTCCACAGCGCTGCACACTCCCTTAGCTTGACTGGTTTTACTGGAAAACAGCATCAAAAATGACTGTTTCATTCTGATAATGTCCTCTCAGTGAAGGCAGCTTGATAAAGGCAACACATTGTCATAATTAACAGTGGGAATCTTTGGATTTTCTTTAAGCTCTGTCTTTCTAAGTTGGCAACTTCTTTAACCTCTCTTTGTTGGAAAGAACAAGAGAAAAATAAAAATGTACGAGACTACTTGAACACGCATCACAATGTAATTGTGTAATGTCGGGGCTTCCCAGAAGAAACCGGTCTAATACGGTCATGGAAATTAGAGGTCGACCGATAGTGGATTTTACCGATATTATTATCATTATTATTATTTTTAAATGCCTTAATATTTTAGAGTTTCTGTGGATCTCCCTCTCTCTGCCTTGAGTCTGATGTCAGTGAACCTTAACCAGACTCAATACACAATGCTTTTACACAAACACACTGTGCGGCCATGCAAAGCAGTGCACAGTTAGTTCCAGAGAAACAGTGGAGCTGTCGAACACCAATCCATGACTGTGAACTTGTTGTTTTGAAGTCTCAAACGACTTGCACTGCTGTTCTGGAGCAGGTAAAAAAGCACTGTCAGCATGCATTGGTCCCTGGTGGTGTGAGGGAGAAAAAGAGGCATATTAAGGGGTGTTACGATGAGAGATGAAGGGTTTGGGAACGGGGAGGCGGGTACAGTAGGAGGGGCTGCATTTGCAGTGTTTGTGGGCAGCTGTTGCAATAGAAATAGAAAGTACTCTGACTGGGAGAACTTAAAATTAACATGCAGAAGATAAAAGGCGTGATGAAGTATATGGAGAGTGGGTGATGAATTTTACTCGGCACTGAGATTGTGACCGTTTCAGTTTTAGCGCTCGTGCTTCTGCTAGCGTGCTGATTGCAGGGTTCTTTCTTTCTCTCTTTCTCTCACCCTTTACAAGGTCCAAAATACAAAAGCACTTTTTGCTGCCATTTCATTCTGCCAGAATCACAGTCCATTTTCCTTTTTTTCCCTCGCTTTCTGTTTGACCTAAAACCATCCTTTTTATGATCCCTTCTTGGATCCCATTTACCCCCCTTTAGCCTGCAATGCCAACCCCATTTCCTCTCCATTTCCCTGAAGACAGGAAGCATGAGTCCTTTCTGCATTGTTCTGTGTACAATGTTCAGCACAGTGTTCAGTGTACAAAATTTAAAATATCAAAACAACCAACTGCATTGCAAATGGAGCACAGTGTTCAGTGTACAAAATTTAAAATATCAAAACAACCAAGTATATGATTATTAAGGTTAATCTATAACTAGCTAATCTCTAATATATTTATTTAGTATTTTTTTTTATTATAAATGTCTATCTTTGTGAATGCATATACAGTATGTGTGTATATTCTATATATTTCATATATTATTTAATAAATATTATTGTTATTATGATTATGATTATTATTATTTTTTTAGTTAACCTAGTATAAACCTAGTTTCTTTTCAGGTTTATACATCTTAAGGTACTATAATGGTGGGTAGAAAAAAAAAGTTTCAACCTAATTGAACGTAAATATTTTCCAGATAATATTCAACATAAATACACTACCATTCAGAAGTTTGGGTTTTGGTAAGATATTTTATTTTTATTTTTTTTATCTTTTTGTAATTATTTTTTTATGCTCATTTATTTGATCAAAAATACAGTACAAACAGTAATATTGTTAAATGTTATTACAATTTCAAATAACTTAAAAATAATTAAATAAATGTAAATATGTATGTATGTATGTATGTATGTATGTATGTATGTATGTATATATATATATTCAAGTTTTTGTATAGCGATACAAATCGTTGCAAATTAAGTTTCTACAATATTTAGTGGTAGCCTATCAGTGGTGACTGTCAGTTAATGTAATCTCTCTCTCAGTTGCATTATCATCGACATACAGCGAATTACACAAAGCACTTATTACAGCTAACAGTAAACAAATATATTCAGATCTCATGCCTTTTCGGGGGGTGCTTAATAAACTGACAAACTTTAAATCCTAAGAACTGCGTGCTTTCATTAGCCATATAGCTCCGTAGACTAGAAAACCCGTCAAAATAAGAGTCCCGCCTTAAAGGAGATCTCATACATATTTAAACTTACAAAAAAATATTAAAATGTAAACAAAAACAAATTAAAAGATTAATCATAATAAAGTCTGTTACAATAAAGGATTAATATGTATTTAATTTATACAGTGAAGTGTTATTTTACATTTGTTTACTTTATTTCTGTACCTGAAAACTGTTAAACCTACCTAAAAAGCACTGTTTATTTAATAGCCTATGTATCTTTGTTCTGTTGTATTTATGTAGGCCTGCTGAATGTTAAATGGATCCAATCCATGTTCATTAGAAATTATTTGATGATGCAGCAATACAACTGCTAGTATAATTTAATGCAGGTGTTTGAACTTTGCTGATTTAAAACCTGATCAAAATACTATTTATTTTTTTATGCCAAAATTTCGAATAAGAGAGGAAGTGACAAATATCGGTATGGGAATCGGCCTAAGGGATGCACCGATAGGATTTTTTGGGACCGATACAGATTTTAACAAACACTCATTGGCCGATTCCCATACCGATATTTGTCACTTATATATTTGTTATGTGTGTATATATGTGTGTGTATGTATGTATGTATATATATATCATTTGTCACTTATATATTTGTTATGTGTGTATATATGTGTGTGTATGTATGTATGTATGTATATATATATATATAAAAACTATTTTTTTATATATATTTTAAGATGTAATTTATTGCTGTGATTGCAAAGCTGAATTTTCAGCAGTTATCCTGGTCTTCAGTGTCACATGATCCTTCAAAAATTGGTGTTCAAAAAATATTTATTGTTATTATGTTGAAAACAGTTGTGCTGCTTTTGTGGAAATGATACTTTTTTTAACGTATACCCCCCTCCCCCCCCCCACATTTTAATACCACAAGAAACAGATTATTTTTATATTTTTAATATTATTATTATTATTTTTTTATATTTTTATTTTATCTTATTTATATAAACCGCTTCATATGGTCACACTGCATCAGCTTATTTTGAGCATATTCCCAGAAAGAGATGGTCCTATAGGAACGTGGTTCAGAGCACCTCAACCTTGTGGCAGCTGTTTGATCTGTTTGGCAGGCTGTGGGGTGGATGCCTCTCAGGACTGCGCGAGAGAAAGAGCAAGGCAAAAGCTAGTATAAAAATCTAATTTCAAGCATCCTCACCAGGTTCATGTGGCACCTGTCCTCTCCGCTCATCTGACATAAGCCACTCAGTGTCGGTCTCCGGTCAGCCAGACCTCACGCTTGTGTTTCAGCCACTGAAGGTCGTCTGAGGTTCTGTGTACTGTTCGCACCGTGTTCTGACCCGACCCTTTGTGCGCCGTCACCGCAGTAATCGCATGTGGGCTATAACCTTGTTGCTCGTTGACGTCACTGGCGCCCGCTGCCGTCTGAAAGACGGAAATCACTCAGCCGGAGCGCTGCAGACAGATGGCAGGCACATCCACAAATGATAGGATTACGCCGGACATATTAGAATTTGCAGGTATTAAAATCCTCTTGAAAAAGTAATTTCAATAAAGCAGAATCTGTGTTTAGATTTAAACTGATTTAAGAATTGTTAGACTGTGTGAGTCTCTCACAAAATAAACAGCATAACAGTTTACCGATTATTTTAAGTATGTGACCAAAAGCAAAAAACAAAAAACCTTAGTCACTATTATTCAGTGAATTTTTGATTCATGGTGTATAGCAGCCTTTATTTTATTTGAATGTGCAAAGTAATAAAGTGGATAAAAAAAAAGGATTTATTTATCTATTGTTCATTTTGTTTTGGAATTATTATTATTATTATTATTACTTTTATTTTGGCCATTCAGTTATTATTTGCTTTGTATCCATTTTGTTAAAAAAAAAAAAAAAACATTTAGAAAATGTTTCATAGTGAAAGTTTGCATTCAGCATCAGGTCTATATTTAATTTGCACATGTACAGTACGTGGTCATGAATGGCTTTTTTAAATTACAGATTGCAAGAAAGGACAATGCAGTGTCATGTCATGTTCAGTTTTTCCTGTCTCTTCATGTTCAATTTTAGTTTTTATTAGTATTTGGCATTATATTATATTCATATTTTATATTATTATTTCAGTTTTTATTTTAGTTTATTTTTAATGCAAGTTATTTTGTTACATGCTTTTGTTAATTTTTATTTGTTTTTATTTAATAAAAAAAAGTTTTACTGTAGTTTTAGTTCAGTTTACATTTTTATATTCCGTTAGTAATTTTAGTGCTTAAACTTCAGTTGCCATTTATTCAGTTTTTTTGTTTACTACTTTCTTTCTTTTTTTATTTATATTTTATTTCAGCTTTTTCAATTAACAATTTTTTTAAATAGTTTTAGGTACCCTCAAACAATAATTCAGTTATTATAATACTACCTTTATTACCAAAATGTCTTTTCGCCATTTCGAGCTGTAGCTTCAGCTTTGCAGGAAGCACTGGTAAGAATATATACAGCTTGTGTTCATCTTCTCAACCAGTTGGAGGCCTGTGGGACAGCTTTGTCTATCTGCTTATCTCCAGCCTGGAGTCCTCAACTAAAGACATTTGTTTCCACTTTTATCTTTTCTTTTTCAATCAGTATGTTTGGTGTTGAGTGGCTGTCTTTGAAAGCAAAGAGAGTTACATGATTAGGGTACACTTAAAGTTAGGCCAGCAGTCGATAAACTGATCTAATTTGACTGGAGCCAGTTGGCTGATGTTGGGAGACTGTGCTGAGGCTGTAAATGACTTGATCCAGTCCAAGGAGTGTGTGTGTGTCAAGAGCTTTTTTTTTTGTCTGACGCTCTGAGAACAGCAGGTCTGTTTCTGTTGAGCTGCTCACTGACACCCCTGGGGAGAGCGAGTACTGTGTAGAGGTCTGCACAGGCTTTAAACTGAAGCCCGAACCCGACCCGTACCCAAGATCGTCTGACCCAGCCCGACCCGACCCGAGCGGCACAGTTCAATTTAGAGCCCGAACCCGAAATCTTTTTTTTCACACAACGAATAGCCAATTAAAAAATAAAAAATGCTGTATTTCACGATTGCATGCAACGGTTTAATTTGCACATGTACAGTACGTGGTCATGAATGGCTTTTTTAAATTACAGATTGCAAGAAAGGACAATGCAGTGTCATGTCATGTTCAGTTTTTCCTGTCTCTTCATGTTCAATTTTAGTTTTTATTAGTATTTGGCATTATATTATATTCATATTTTATATTATTATTTCAGTTTTTATTTTAGTTTATTTTTAATGCAAGTTATTTTGTTACATGCTTTTGTTAATTTTTATTCGTTTTTATTTAATAAAAAAAAGTTTTACTGTAGTTTTAGTTCAGTTTACATTTTTATATTCCGTTAGTAATTTTAGTGCTTAAACTTCAGTTGGCATTTATTCAGTTTTTTTGTTTACTACTTTCTTTCTTTTTTTATTTATATTTTATTTCAGCTTTTTCAATTAACAATTTTTTAAAATAGTTTTAGGTACCCTCAAACAATAATTCAGTTATTATAATACTACCTTTATTACCAAAATGTCTTTTCGCCATTTCGAGCTGTAGCTTCAGCGTTGCAGGAAGCACTGGTAAGAATATATACAGCTTGTGTTCATCTTCTCAACCAGTTGGAGGCCTGTGGGACAGCTTTGTCTATCTGCTTATCTCCAGCCTGGAGTCCTCGACTAAAGACATTTGTTTCCACTTTTATCTTTTCTTTTTCAATCGGTATGTTTGGTGTTGAGTGGCTGTCTTTGAAAGCAAAGAGAGTTACATGATTAGGGTACACTTAAAGTTAGGCCAGCAGTCGATAAACTGATCTAATTTGACTGAAGCCAGTTGGCTGATGTTGGGAGACTGTGCCGAGGCTGTAAATGACTTGATCCAGTCCAAGGAGTGTGTGTGTCAAGAGCTTTTTTTTTTTTTGTCTGAATGGTTGTATACGACGATAATTCTTCCATCGTGCAAATTATGGTCATTTTCGTCAGTTAAGACTCGTTAGCATTCGGCCTGCTTTAAATCAGACACAGAGATGTAGTGCAGTAAGATTGCATTTATTTGAATTAATTAATTATATAATTTATTTGAATTAGCGAGAGAGAGAGAGGGATGAAAGTTGCGTGTGTTAACCTGAGTCTGCGCGTCTCTCTCTACAAGCAATGAGGCTTAGTTCCTTCAATAACAGCGATTTTACCCCCTCATTGCAGAGAAATATAAAGCTATTTTACTAATAAAAGTTTCCGTGCTGTGTTGTCGTTGTCGTGTGCACTAATGTGTGTGCGTGCGTCTATGAAAGCAGTGTAGCCAATAGGCTACTGCATATAGTTTTAGTTTAGCTATAAGCCCGACCCGAACCCGAAGCTATTCATTAAACATTAACCCGAACCCGACCCGAAACCCGAAAGTATTTCGGGACCCGTCGGGCTTGGGTCGGGTAGCAGACCTCTAGTACTGTGGTCTAAAAACACTTTCTTGTGAGTTTTAGGATAAATGAGCTGGAGGTGGATTACTTAACACACAAATTACTGAGGATATTTCTTCCTTCTCCAATTATTGTTTCTCTGGGATCATCAGCGATGTCCTGTCACAGTGAAAAATGAGATCTGCGTATTTCTGCTTATCTTTGTTTCCTCTACACACCACACATCATTAGTAAATAATGCAGCTGCTTTTCCCCTTCTACTTAATAAATTAAGTGTTTTAAAAAATACAAAACAAAAGGTAATAATTTAGTTTCAAGCTGCTCTATTTCTTGTTTTTGAGATATTGATTCATTTACACAGTGATTTACATAATTTTATATTTCACTTTTCTTTTAAAATGTCTTGTTTTGAGAAATATAGATAAAGTGTGGAAAGCATGCTCACTATAATTCACAAAATGCACAAACACGGTTTTGTAAGCTTAAAACACATTGCACAAGTATATAATTTTATATCCATAATTTTATGCACAATTAAATGCGGAACAGTTTTTGGCTTTTGCACACAAGCATGTCAAAGGAGTCAATCAGTGATTGAAAACCTGTAGCTTTGTCGGCATCAAGGGGAAACCACGCAAACACTCTCATGATCCATGTTTCCATGTTTAAGTGCTGGAGTTTTTCAAATCTATGTCTTGGGAAAATGTCACGTATTGTCATATTTAATAATGAGGCAGAACTTTCTCATTGGATAAGGCCATGCAGTCGCATGAATAATTATTAGACACCCCTGTAGTGTTCACTCGGGGTTGAGTTCAAATTTAGAATATCTGATTACTAAATTAAATTAACCATTTTGTAATCCAAATAATGTGACACTATAATGTTCACAATCATCAGAACATCAGAAGGTCTATAAGGAGAATGGCCACACTTCACATCATCACTTTAGGCTATTTTGAAGCCAGACCTAACATATGGTGTGTTCACTGGCACCAAAGTGACACAGATGGGAAATGCTACTTTTACTTGTTTCTCGTAAGGCGGCTCCATATTGTATTGAGCATGTGCAGATATGTTATGATTGTTTATATGGTCTTTGATTTTAGTGTTTTGTTTTATAATGTGTGTGTGTGTTTTCAATGTTAAAATATGATTAGCCATTCACAGATTTACTTTTTTTCTTGATATATCATTATTTATAATTTCAACTTTTCACTTTATCACTTTAGTATGTTGTGGGAATGTCAATTTCCTTAATCGGTTGTCATTTTTAATTGGTTGTTAATGCTACAAAATATGCGTAGGACTCAAAAAAAAAAAACCATGTGCATAGCCCATTTTTATCCACAAATCAAATGACACCCAAGATATGCGAGTATTGAGATTTTTCCTCCATTAATTAAGGGCGTCTGCACTGCTCATTCATGCTGAAATGGATCCATTAAGTATTTCGATTGTCGATTTAATCAAATTAATTTATGCTATTGATCCTTGATTAGCCCAATCACTTGTATGTTAGTTGTCGCCATTTTCATTTTTCTTTTTTGAACAGTTATTCAGTGGGACTTTGTTTTGTTATTTCTGTGATGTTTTACTTTTGCATTTAGGAAGTTAACCAAAATGCACAAAAGTAACCTCTTCATCTGTCACTCTCTCCTCAGATGATGCAGTTTTCTTGGGACAATTACAAGCGCTACGCCTGGGGCTCCAACGAACTGCGTCCCATCTCTAAACAAGGCCACTCCAGCAATTTGTTTGGTGAGTGTCTGTCTAGATCAGGGATCCTCAAATCTGGCCCACGAGATCCACTTTCCTGCAGAGTTTAGCTCTAACCCTAATCAAACACACCTGAGCATGCTAATCAATGTCTTCAGGATCATTCGAAAATCACAGGTAGCTGAGTTTGATCAGGGTTGGAGCTAAACTCTGCAGCGCATTGGACCTCCAGGGTAAGATTTGAGGAACCCTGGTCTAGAGTGTCTCTCTGACCATGAAACTATGATTCGTGCACATACAGCTTGATGTCTCAACAGTAAATGGGTAAGCAGTCAGAAATGTCAATCAATGCTGCACAGGTGGTCAGGTGACCTCCATCAAAAAGGCTTTTGATTTCTCTCCACTCTCTCACTTAACAAGTCTGGGTCTATATCTGCTTTCAAGAGGGCAAACAAAAGCATTTCTGACTTCATCGGGCAGGAATAGCATGGCCACACCGCACAAATATAGTTTCATGATACCTTGATCCTCTTTGGTGCCTTTTTGCATTAATGTGTTTTCCTTGCCTGTAAAGAAATGTTGACCCATTTCTATTTTGAAGCTGAAAAGCGCAGGTTGTGAGTGGGCAGACTAGTCTGAATAATTCATGAAGGACTTGTCCATCTTTGTATGGTTTGTAATATGCATCAATATCTCAGCAGCAACACATTATCACACTCTACCGGCATTTTGTAATATGCGTGATTTAGCTCTTCCCAGAAATGTTACAGTGTCCTCCAAAAGTTTGGAAAATATCAGCATGCATTTACACCAAGAAATAATAAGGATTTGAGTAACTTGCAATTATCATTCTAGACCAGCAATGATGATTTTTACAAATAATAATGGCAATATATACATGTCACAGTCAGACATGCCCCTGCTGGATTAAACTCGGCCCAGATTGATTGATGGATGGATGGATGGATTTTTTTTTTTATAGTTGATTGTGTCAGAACACTTTTGTAGCTTCACTGATTAACAATTAAGTTTAGTGCACATCAGACCAATTAAAACACATTTTAAAAATCAATTATCAGATAGCACTAGCGTTTTATTTATTTATTTATTTTTATTAAAAAAAAATTGTTTTAATAGTTTTTGTTGTCTCTTGTCAATGCAGAGTCATCGTCAAGTTATAAAAATGAATGCTTTAAATTTTGTCCAAACCTTGTTTTGAAACTTAGGGCTTTTAAAAGCTTTTGTGAAATCTTTTTACAGATGAACATTAATGATGCACTCTTTTCATTACTTGAAAAATGATTGATTGCATTATGATTCAGCCCAAAACATTGGCATTTCCAGTTCTTTTAAACACAATTGGAAATTAAATTTTTTTTGTTTGATGTTTATGTACACTAAAAAAAATGGATATAGAAACAATTTCACTCAAAAATTGCAAGTAAACAATTACGAATATATGGCAAGTAACGCTAACGTGTTATTTTCTTGTAAAACATACTGCAATAATCTTTGTTTTATTTACAACATCGGAAAATAAGCATTTACACTGTAGTCATTAGCCATTTAGAAAAAAAAAAGATTTTATTCCAAACATATTTTAAAATAATAATTTTCAGTTGCAGACCTAATTGTGGTGCTTCATTATTAAAAAAAAAAAAAACTAAACAAAAACAATCTGATAAAATGAGGGATTGACTTTGACTGCACTTTTTTTTGATCATACAGACAGTTTCCAACCCTATATCCTCTTAATTAATGGAGTTCTCTGAATCTTGTTAGTCACGCATTTCACTGGTTTTCCGAGTCGAGATTGTGTTATGAAAGATTCATCAGACGTGCTGCTGTTGTGTTGTGAACTCCACATAGTCAATTGGCACTCAGCTGGAGGGCAGGCCGGGGATTTACAGCGCACATTTGATTAACCTCCATAATTTTTCTTTGGACGTGCCAGTAGAATATACAGTCTTAATTTATTTGGTTCACACACTATCAGAATAACAATATGGCAAGCAGTACTTTACACTCTTTCTTGTGTGCTACAGCGGCAGCCTCAGATGTGCGTGTGCATTTTAAAACAACTCCCATGTCAGTCAAAGCTAGACAGCTCTCTCACATGCTATCACCTCCCAGCCTTTTTTGTTGTGCAGTGCGTTTCCAGGCAGATTTGAGTGCTCGTCAATTTCTCAAATAGTAAGGTTGGCCCCATGGGGCGTATGGCCACATCAGAGACCATTGAACACACGTTTTGTCTGGCAGGGTTTGCCGTTATTAATTTAGAGGTTGGGTTAATGGTACGTTGGATCTGAATAAAAGTTGATCTGGAATATGCTGGTCAGGGGTTTTGTACCTGACCAGGCAGCTGGAATGACTGTTTTGTGCTTCCTCTAGATCTTGTTCCTCAGTGAGACGGTGAGCCGCTGAGGCCGGCCGGTTGGCTCACACACGCAGGCACGTAGCGCAAGACCTTACTGGAAGTCATGATCACTGGGACGGTCACAAAAACAGACACTTTACAACCCGCAGGGCTTTAGCTCGCAGAGAAAAATCAGGCTGCAGTCACGCCATATGGAAGTCCTTAGTCATGACAATATGCCTGCTTGTGTGTCACATGTTGTTTTATACGTATTCTGTGCCATGCGCACACACGCGGGCGAGGTGTGCAAAGGTCTTTCCATCTAGCATTTAACCTCACTTGCTTTAAGTGCGTTAAATCTTGTGCAGTATACGGCAAATTTCTGAAGAATTGCTTTTAACCAACCATGAAAAAATCATTGAGGCCTCAGAATCTGTGGATTAGAGTGAGTTTGAATATTTCACACACTCTGGGCTTGTTTAAGGCCGTTGAATCTACATTATCTAGGACAGGATAGTCTAGGATAGAAGCAAGGAGAATGCAGTAAAAGAGAACAGGGGTGTTAATGATAAATTGATGTTTATCATTTTATAATTTGATCGATTATACTGATGGACAGTTGATAATTTTGGTACTTTTGACATCCCCGGTACTACAACAGCTACATCAAATATGGAATTTGAGGAAAGACTGGGATGTGTGAGTGAGGACAGTTTTATGAGAAAGTTAAGTAAAAGCACCGTTCTTTCCATATTTTGTTTAACTTGAATGTTCCAGATGTCGTTTATATAGATTAAGTAGTTCTTGAAAATAATTTAAATTGATTTGACACACTAATCAAGTTTATTCATTTAAAGATGATTTGCATTGTTTATCAGCTTCACATTGTTCTCCATATCGTGCAGCCCTAATGATTGGTTCTATGGTTTTTAGGTAGGCCTATATTTGTTTAAATTGTTAACAATGGGCTATATTCACATCAGCTATCTTGCATGATTAACAGCTCAGCATTTGATTGGTTTACATTGAAATGAATATTATAAAATTGGAAGATTTAGTTATTTTCCTTTTAATGATGAAATTAATAGTTTTTGTTGGATTATTTCATTGCATGATTTTACTTTCCATAGCTCACACAGTCGATCATGGCTAGCAATGCCAAGGTCACAGGTTCTACTCCCAGAGAAAACAAGAATTGAAATAACAAATAAAATGTGTACCTTCAAAGCAATATATTTCACATTTGATTAAAGCGTCTGCCAACTGCATGTCAAATGTAAAATAAATGTACGTAAAATAAATCCTACTCTCTGATAGATTTAAAATTCCACTGTGTAACCTAATGCAACAGTTATCCTCCAATTTGATTGGCTGAACTAGGGCTGGGAGGTATAGCCAAAACAATTATCACAATAACATTTTTCATATGATAAATTTCAAAACTTTATTTCTTTCAAGTTTAAAGTCAGATTTTTGCTCCCAAGTGAAAATTGTAGAAACCAAACCGTTAATTGTGACATTTGATTGGTTTACATTGAAATGAATATTATAAAATTGGAAGATTTAGTTATTTTCCTTTTTTTGTTGGATTATTTCATTGCATGATTTTACTTTCCATAGCTCACACAGTCGATCATGGCTAGCAATGCCAAGGTCACAGGTTCTACTCCCAGAGAAAACAAGAATTGAAATAACAAATAAAATGTGTACCTTCAAAGCAATATATTTCACATTTGATTAAAGCATCTGCCAACTGCATGTCAAATGTAAAATAAATGTACGTAAAATAAATCCTACTCTCTGATAGATTTAAAATTCCACTGTGTAACCTAATGCAACAGTTATCCTCCAATTTGATTGGCTGAACTAGGGCTGGGAGGTATAGCCAAAACAATTATCACAATAACATTTTTCATATGATAAATTTCAAAACTTTATTTCTTTCAAGTTTAAAGTCAGATTTTTGCTCCCAAGTGAAAATTGTAGAAACCAAACCGTTAATTGTGGTTGTACACTCCTCTTTATCATCAGAACATGACAAACACTTTCAATTGTTTACACTTTTTCATTTCTTTTTTAAATAAATATCTTAATAGAAAAATGTATTTCTTAGTTTCTGCATTGATAGTGTTTCAAACCATGAAACAGGTTTGTGTTGCCTGACTTTGCTGTAAAAAATCTGTAAAAATTGTAACAATTTTTATATAGTGAAATGTAATTATTCTGATTGTTTGAGTTTTACTTAAATTAACCATTGGTCTTCCATAGTAGCATACATTTAGATCATGATAACCACTGTTAAAACCCTCAATACCATGGTAAAAATGTATCTATATGGGTTCTAGGTATTTGTTTGAAAAACAGTAGTCTAAATACATTTAGTAAAAATACACACATGCTATAGCTTAATCACAAAAAAATACTGTAATTATATTCCATTACTACGTTAATACATTTAATGCTTGTCTACATTAATTATATAATAAAATTTGATATGAGTATCCCACATTTCTGCCACAATACAATGGTGCCGTTAGTGTCACTACAGTGAATCCATGGTAAAAGACCAGTGTATAACACATCCTCTAATTCTGAAGCTGAGTTTGATCGATGCGGAGTGGAAGCATAATCATGGCTCTGTGTTCTGTATTCCAGTACTGCTTATGAAATTTGTTCCGAGAGAACGTTTGAAAGTTGACCTGAATATAGATTTCATTGTCTTCATATTTCACATTTTCTGATTCAGTCCTATTGAATACTGGTCATTCTGTTCCATGTGCCAATCACCTCCAGCAGACTGGATCTGTGTGTTAGAAACCAGCATAAACTGAGACAAAGCCTTGGCTAATGAAGCCGCTCAGGTACAGTATGAACTGTCTGCTGTTCCCGAATGTACGCGCTTGTCACTCACGACCACTTCCTCTAATAAAACACACAGGGAAAAGGCCTTCTCTCCTCCTCCCGGATTTTTCTCCACAATGTCCACCAGTCTGATTGTGATTTGGAAATAACCATTTGCCAACAGTGAATGAAGCCATTGTGTGATGGTCCCTGCCATGAACTGTGCACTTAAATAAAAACACATCACTTTTTTTTAAGTGCAGGAGAGCAAAGATAAGTGGTAGGAAAGAGGAAGAACACGTCAGTCTTGCTCTAAGCCCTTGTGTGCTCATTTAACACAGAGGCTGCTGAACCATGATGTTCTGTCAGTATACAGCCGCACTCGTATTAATGGCCCAACAAAAGGCATACGTTTAGCTGTGTGTTTGGGGTCAGAAACCGAATAAAATGTGGCTAGCAGAAGTGCTGGGATTTTGTTTCATTGAAAGATTCACCGAATTTTTATTAAAATGAGTCTGTTTGGAAGCAGGACTTTGTCTTGACTTTTCTTTTTCATAAATTGCTTCAGATTTCTTGTCAAACAAGCCTTTGATTTGTTGCAAAGTATTCTGATATCATTTATAAATATTAGTTATTGAGAAATCAGTATTTTACTTTTTTTAGTTAATAACTTTATAGCACAATTAACATTATTTATAAAGTAAATTTTAAAGCTAAAAAGTTTAAAACATTAATTTAGAACTTTTTAATAAGTTAAATTAATGGTGAGTTTTAATTTTCTAAACTTTAATATTACAAAAGTAATAAATTAATAGCAAATTTGTTGTGTGGTAGTCATAATTTGTGAATTTATATGAATAATTTTCACAGTAGTACATTTTGAATTGAATTTATATGATCATTTAAAAAACGTAATGTTTTTATGATGAGTAATGCAATAAATATATTCTAAAAAGACATTTAAAAAGTAGCAAGAAATAAATTAATCCATAGTAAAGGTTTTCAGTACCATTTTAAGTCTTAGTAACTTTCCAGTCATATAAAATATAAAATTTTAGTCCCAATCACATAAAAATACTGTATTTTTCAGGCTGACACAGTTAATGCACATTCATATTTGAGTAAATAAACAGACACTGGTGCTATAAAAAAGACAGCTGGCTCTTTTAAAAATGTAAGACAGGACTGCAGCTGCCATATTGCAAATGACAATTTCTCCCATTAATTTTTATATGAGTAAACTCTCTCCTGCCCTTATAATGTCTCATATTTTAATGTGACCTTCATAAAACAAGAAGAAAAAAGTTGCAATCTGTTAGTTTTCTTCAAAATCTACCCCTGAGACATGAAAGTTCTCGTAGTTGAAGAAACTCCCATCTGTTTGAAGAGGGTGATTTCAAGTTGATGATTGCAGTGTTTGCGTGTGTGTTTTTCTTCTGCCAGTTGGCTGCCGGCTGGCAAACACAAATTGGAGCATCTTTGGTACTAAATGGTTTGATGCTTTTAGGATTCAGCAGACAGCTGTGTTGCACTGGTGTTTGCACATTCAGCCTTGAATAGGGCCAATGGATTCCTACAGATGGAGTTTTCCAACAACCATTTGGGAATTATGACCTTGTGGTCTTATGGCCTGGTTTTGATGGACATTAGCTTATAGACATTTTTGTTTGTTGCCTGAAGCCCGTTGTCCCGCGTCACAGCAGTCTTCAGGAGTTCCCGCTGCTTGGAGATGTGCTTACAAACAGCTTCTTGCTTAGCTAGGGGTGGTCAATATGAGCTAAAATTCATATCACAATATTTTACACACTCTAGGCAATATCGATATTATATTGCGATATGAGAAAAATAATTACAGGCAAAATATTTTAACCTTATATAACTAGAAAAAGTGAGGGATTGGACATGGACCTGAAAAGTTCTTTTTTTATTGTGCAATTGTTTTTCTCAAAAAGTGCAAACATGCAACATGAGGTAGGCCTGTATGAATTAAATTCAATTAAATATTGTGTGTTTGAATTGGCCAGTGGTTCCCAAACTTTTTCTGCCGGGGCCCCCTTTTGTAGAGAAAAATATTTTCAAGGCACCCCCACCCCCTCTTTTTTTATTTTATTTTTTTTGGAAAGTCTCTTAGGCTCACCAAGGCTACATTTATTTATTAAAAATACAGTAAACACTAATATTGTGAAATATTGCCAATTTAAATTATCTATTTGAATGTTTTAACTAGAGATGCACCGATCTATCGGCCAGGGATCGGAATCGGCCAATTTTCCTCATGATCGGCCCGGATCGGTGATCGGTCGATCAGTCTCACTTCTTTCCGATTCCGAGCCGTTTTGTTACCAGCGGCACAGGCAATAACGTCAGCTGCGCATTCTCGCTCTCTTCTCTCCGACGACCCCTTCTCTCTCACACACGTCTGATTCACTCCGGTTAAATAGTATTATTTTAGTCATTCCCGCAGGTTTCGCGCTTATACCGAACGCGCGCGCACCACCACTGATCTATATTAGTGGAGCGCACAATCTGCGCTCAGTCTCAAACAGCTTGTGAGCCACAAATACCAAAATGAGTGGCTAACTGCGCTAAAACGTTCAAATACATACAAAATTATGTCAAAATGCCCGTTTTGGCGAGTATCCAGTTAAACAGTCAGTTTTGGAATGTTAAATAGTTGAAAAAGAGAACGAATGTTGTGTAACAGTATATTGGGTCTGTGGATAAACTCAAAGGGACCGCAGTCCAATATTTATGCTGCTGTCTGTCATGTTAATCAAAGAACAAAAGACAAAGAAAACCACTTTCTGCTCTTGACTGAATTCGTTTTATAACTTTAATGGTAAGTGTTAATCTGTATTTAATTTTTACAGTGAAGACTATAGAAATTAAAGTAATCAAATGTAAAATAACGGATCGGTGATCGGTCGATCAGTCTCACTTCTTTCCGATTTCGAGCCGATCCATTTCGTTACCAGCGGCACAGGCAATAACGTCAGCTGCGCATTCTCGCTCTCTTCTCTCCGACGACCCCTTCTCTCTCACACACGTCTGATTCACTCCGGTTAAATAGTATTATTTTAGTCATTCCCGCAGGTTTCGCGCTTATACCGAACGCGCGCGCACCACCACTGATCTATATTAGTGGAGCGCACAATCTGCGCTCAGTCTCAAACAGCTTGTGAGCCACAAATACCAAAATGAGTGGCTAACTGCGCTAAAACGTTCAAATACATACAAAATTATGTCAAAATGCCCGTTTTGGCGAGTATCCAGTTAAACACAGTCAGTTTTGGAATGTTAAATAGTTGAAAAAGAGAACGAATGTTGTGTAACAGTATATTGGGTCTGTGGATAAACTCAAAGGGACCGCAGTCCAATATTTATGCTGCTGTCTGTCATGTTAATCAAAGAACAAAAGACAAAGAAAACCACTTTCTGCTCTTGACTGAATTCGTTTTATAACTTTAATGGTAAGTGTTAATCTGTATTTAATTTTTACAGTGAAGACTATAGAAATTAAAGTAATCAAATGTAAAATAACACTGAATGTTTCATAGCTCTCTTTATTCTATTGCATTTATTTGTGCTGTTGTTTGCTATTTTTTTTATTTGTTATTTTATTACTGACTTTTTAACGTGTTTTTTATGAAAATAAAACTTTGATTTTTGTTTTTAATGCTGTCAATTATAGTTCTTAGAAAGAAAATCGGAATTGGCGAAAATCGGTATCGGCAGATCACGCTAACAAAAAATCGGAATCGGCCAAGAAAATTGCAATCGGTGAATCTCTAATTTTAACATATAGGCTACTGTATTCCTGTGATCAAAGCTGAATTTTCAGCATTATTACTGGTCTTCAGTGTCATATGATCCTTCAGAAATCATTCTAATGTGCTTTGCTGCGCAACCATTTCTGATTATCAATGTTGTAAACATTTGTGCTGCTTAATATTTTTGAGGAAACTATTTTTTCATGATTCTCATTAATATTTGAAGTTGTTCTTTTCGTCAGAGCCGCTGGAGTTCGTCAGAAATGGAACGTGGCATCAGTTTACTGTCATGGATTTGTCGTCTCGCGCCGCATCCACAGCAGAGAACATCACACTGAGTTCGATTTTCTTTTGTCAAATCTGGTGTAGACACGTTGTTTTGGTATTTGTGAATGTTAAGTAGGGCTGTGCAATTAATCGAAATCGAATCGAAATCGCGATTTGAGACGTTGCGATTTCCTAATCGCAAAGCCTGCGATATGGACACGATATTACTCTCTTCCAGAGCGTATGCATGACTGCCAGCCTTGAGTTGCAGTCTTACTAACCAATAGAGTGAGCGCACCTCCGTTCTCCCCAATCAGCACTGCTCTAGCCAACTGCATAAACACCCACCATTAAAAAAAAAAAACGGAAAGCGGGAGAGAGACGGAGTGGGATTATGGGGTCTACTGGGTCAGATTGATAGTTAGGCAAATTAAAACTAAAGAAAACCATATGCAACTTAAGCTTCGAAATGACAGACAATGAACAAAAAAGGTTATCTGCAAGAGCTGCGTCACAGCGCATATCAA
>NW_015506755.1:140387-149087 GCF_001515645.1 Sinocyclocheilus grahami
ACACACAGCCTGTGTCTGTGAATGCTTCTCATACTCGCTCCTCTCTGCCCCCCGCGTCACGGATGAGCCATTAATGCTTGCCGCGCTCGCACAGCCTGTCTCGTAATGCTCGTTTATACTCGCACCTGGCTCCACACCGCAAGTCTCCACGAGCGCATCTGGCAGTATGGATGAGGCTTGACGCACACGCGCAACCTGTGTCGACTCGCACCTGGCTCCGCGTTTAAAACGAATGTAAATTACCATTATAATCTTGCCTGCTGAAGAAAAAAAAACAATAGAACCCCTCCCAAAACACAATAACAAATGTAATGGATTTCAGAGATATAATGGGAATTGTATTGGTTTTAATGTAAACTATAATGGTGTCTATTTGATGGATTCTATTGGTGGGATGTAATCTGGCAGATGGCAACCAATAGAACAACAGTAATTCCTATTGGAATAATGCCCAAAACAAAAATTTTATAACGGTTTAATGGAAACTATAAGAATTTCTGTGACGGTTTCTATTGTTTTTTTCAGCAGAAACCTGTGCTGCACATTATTGGCAATATTGAGCTGAAGCTTGACTTTGCAAATTTAAAATCGCAAATCAAATCGCAATCGCAATATCTGTAAAAAAAAAAATCGCAATTTGATATTTTCCCCCAAATCGCACAGCCCTAATCTTAAGTATATTCATAATCTGCTTTACATTTACCTGGCACTGGAAGTCATTTAACAAACTTGTAACTTTTATGCTTAGAGCAGAACCATACATTGTTTATTTATATTTCTACATGGCTGCCTGCAATACAACTCTGATACTTCAATCGCGCCATCTAGTGGTCTGTTATTGATACAACCACAACTTTTACAACTGATAACGGAGTGCTCAAGCGGGTACGGTGAGTCCTATTGAGGTAATTACCGTATTGGCCCGAATATAAGACGACCCTGATTATAAGACGACCCCCCCCTTTTTCGCACAGACCCAGGCAGGTGCTGGTCGTTCAAATGCTAAATGCAGAAAATATGACAATGCATATCTTGATCTCGGCTTCACTCACCGTGTCTATACAGGACGCTACAGTTGTCACGTCGCGCTGCAACAGCTCTACACTGGACGCGACCGCTGCAAATCATATTAACTTTGTGTCAGTATGTCATAAATAGAATAAGGCATCAGTTTAATGTCGGGTTTTGTCGCGTCGCATCCAGTGTACACAGTGTCACTGATTATAATGGTTTCTACTGTATTTTGCCACTCGCGTCCGGTGTAGACACTGTGTTTAATGTCGTTGGTGAGGAGGAAAGACTGTGTGTGTGTCCTATGCCTTAGCGGACAGCATGGAAAAAAAATATATATATTAACAACAGTTATTCTCTCTATGCTATTTTAAATTTTCAAGAAACCACTGGTCTAAAGTTAACAGTGTTTAGTGCAGTCCACATGTTTACATATGTTTATTACATTGCCGCAATATTAATATTGGTCTGTTACGATGCTCTGTGTTTGATTACTAATGCCTGTGTAGTACGGCGTTGCACACAGAGGACAAAAACGTTCAGCCTCAACTCTTTATCGTCATTTGTGTTAAAATTTGCAAAGCGTACCAAATTGAACAAAACTATAGAAATGCAAAATTTAAATTCATGAATATATAACTGTATCCATGGTATAGCAAAATCCATATCTTGGAACGACATAATACCGGTAGTCACTTTCATACCGGTATAGCGCCCAGCCCTATGCTGAGCAAGACGAGTCTTCATGTTTCAGCTGTAATCATCAGCCTAATCTTATTTTTGAAGTCATGTATTTTGCTTTAGAAGCTCTGACTAGAGATTGTGTCAGTCCTCTGAGTTCACTGATACTGTCTGTTTATACGTTTTCCTCATTGAGCAACAGTGTCACTAGAGGAGGTGATGTTTTACTGTTTGTATTGAGTAGCGGCAGTTCCCTGCTGCTGAATCTACAACCCTGCGGCAAAATTTTTTATTTTTTTTAGCTGAGTTGTGAGCTTGCAGTCTGAATCAAACATGCTGAGAACCACAGGACATGGTCAAGTATCGGACAGTAAACAGACAACACAACTTTCTATTATGTTGTTCTCATTGGTTGCATGCACAAACAAATAAACAGCACAATCAGTGATGTCTGATTCATGAACAAATTGCTGGTTATTTTTTTAATACTTTTTAAATGACTCATTTATATGATTAATCACTCTGAGTTGAATTGGCTAATTATTGGCATAGAAATGGAACAAGTCAGAGAATCATTCAGAGTGATTACTGGGTCAACTGACTCATTAAACTGTGTTTTTTTTTTTTGTCGCGAAATGAGCCAAGAATCATAACTGTTAAATGTGCTAATGGTTCATGAGACTGTTAAATAATTGCTTTCAGTTTGTATGACAGTGTGCAGTAGGGTTTTCCTGATACCAATATTAATGTGATGTTTCCCAAATTTCCCAAAAAATCCCAATGCTAGTTTTCGTACGTTTTTAACATATATTCCTTTACTTAAAAGGTTATGAATTAAGTTATTTATCAATTATTAAATTGTATATAATTAACACAATGGTATGCAACCTTCAGATATATTATCTCAAGTAAACATTTAGTCATCATTTAAGTAATTTATTTATCAACAGTGATCAATAATAAATTATTTAATTTAATTTTTGAAGAGTGTAGAGGTCCAAAAAAGACCCCTTTGAATTTTATTATACTGTGTATATATAATTCAAATATACATTTTTCAAAATGCCTTTTGTTTCACAAATAATAAAGGAAGTCATATAGAAGAATTGTCATTTTTGTGTGAACTATCCCTTTAAGTATTCAAGTAAGCATTCAGGGAAAAAAAAAATCAAATGTAAATTGAAAAATTATCAGTATTGGCTTGACTGCATGATTATTAGATATATTTAAAGGGGTCATATGATGCGATTTCAAGTTTTCCTTTCTCTTTGGAGTGTTACAAGCTCTTGGTGCATAAGGAAGATCTGTAAAGTTGCGAAGACTAAAGTCTCAAATCCAAAGAGATATTCTTTATAAAAGTTAAGAGTCAGCCACACCTACCTAAAATAGCTCGTTTTAACACGCCCCCACATATCTACGTCACTATGTGGAAATATTAGCATAATGCCGCCCAAATGTGCATGCAAAGAAAGAAGGCGTGGTTTCAGGAACAGCGGTAGTGTTGATGCAGCCATGTCAGGGAGACGCTGTGTGATTCAGTGCGAAAGCAAAAGCACTTTATTTGGCCTTCCGGAAGTAGATGCAATTAGGAATCATTGGTTAAGATTTATTTACAACAGAACAGCACAACCCAGATGTTCGAATTTGTGCAACGCATTTTATGGACAATACTAATTGCAGTTTGACTGAGAAGTAGGTGTGTTTTTAAATTAGACCTAGTTTTAGACTTTCGGTAGACTTTACTTTGTGTCCCATGTTTGATTATTTGTAGACATGCACCATGGGGGCAAAAGGTCATTTCTTTAAAAACAAATGTCCTGCCAGATAATGTTTTTTGAGTTACTGTCCAGTATCTGTCAGCCCAGAATAAACATGCAGGAATGTACCACCTTGCAGATGCTGCCAATGTCAATTCCCTGCCAAAAAGCTCTGGAGGTCAACCTTCATTTCGATAATGCCGCTTCCAGGAGGTTCACTCGTGGTAATGGCTTTCTTTCAGATCCCAAATGAGCAGCCATCTGTTATACAGGCCTTGCTGAGATGAGCTCCACCACAAAATGTTAACGTCAAGCATTAGTGCTAATTTCTGTTTTGTTTTGACCCTGCTTAAGAATAACCAGTTCATTGATTAATCCATAACATGCACTGGGATGGAAGATGGTTCAATAGTTAATTGTACTTTGGAAGTCAGATTGTTATCGTCTTCGACCCACAACCTTCTCAAGGGGTACAACGGTGATAAGATCGAGTCTTTGTATTAAAAGACAAGCAGGCTGGTGTCCCATCACCTCTAACCTGAGGTCAGTACATGCTCTCATCAGATTCAGCAGGGGTTCATGTCTGTGAATAGCTTTATCAGGTCATTAAGTGCTGGTTTATAATTTACCAGTGTAATTGGAATTGATAAGATAAGTTTATAGTGTCTGAGAGCCTCTTAAACCTGTGCAGTGGACATTATCCCTGTGGATAAGCTAGTATAGGCCTGATTTGGGTCAGCATTCAGAGGGTAAAACCAGTCATGTAGGGGGAATGCTTTTGGGACGTGAATGTCTAACCCAGGGATTGAGTTCTCAGGGGCCCGTGAAAAGACACGGCAATGCACAAATATGCTGTCCTTTCACCTACAGTGCAGTTTCTGCCGTAAAGGAGATTTTTGATTTGCATCGTCTCTGCATAGAACACCTGTATTTGCGTACTGTTTGCATCTGCTTTCTGTATATTGGGTATTGAATTTTTTTGGCTTCAGCGGAATGTGAGCAGTTTGTTTATACACAAGTAAATAAAATGTATATAAACAAAAAATGGTAACACTTTATTTTAAGGTGTCCGTGTTACATCCATCTTTTCACTCTGAGGACAATTGAGGGACTCATACATAACAATTACAAAAGGTGAAAACATTTACTGATGCGCAAGAAGGAAACACGCTGCATTAAGACCCGGGGGTGTAAACTTTTGAACAGGATGATGATGTGTATATTTGTCTTATTTTGCGTGCACAACTGTAAATGTACAGCATGTGGAATTTTTTTTATTTACCTGTGTATTATTGTATTATATAATGTAATGCATATTATTTTTATTAATTCATTTCTACGTTTCTATTTTTTATATTTATTGCATTTGGTTGTTTTTATAAATACACAAAAAATACAATGAATTAATATGCTATTAATTTAAATTATTACCCCATGAAACTTGATTTATTTCACTCATGGCATTTACAAAAGCCAGACCGCTAGGATCTGATAACCTGCATGTTGACCATAATACGCACATACCGTAATTCTCTGCCTTCAGACTGTTTACCTTTGCTACATGAATTTCCAAAGCTCATGTCCTTGTACCCCAGTATTGTAGTTTAGTATGACACGTTCTCGTCTTTGTCTGTTTCCCTGGCTTTTACAAAGTGAAGTCTACAGTAACCTGTGATTTTGGTTTAGGGAGCAGGGTTATAAAGTAGAATAATGACTTTAGACCAAAGCAGTCTTGAAAAAGCCACATCAGATCATAAAACTCGAACTTTTATGACGGGGCGATTTAACCGCATGGGGACTGTTCTGCCTAAAGAACAGTGTGGCTGTAGGAAGCAGGAGGGAGGGCACTTTGCTCATTTTTATGGTGTTTTGCTTGATTAGCACAAATCCTGTTTCCTTTTCCTGTTTCCTGATAAACTGATTCGCATCAATATGGAACTAAGGAGCCCAAATCTGAGTCAATGTATAATCTTCACTGTCTAAGACAACACCAGAGAGTTATTGAGCATCTGCCTTTCTTTTATCCTCTTTGTTGTGTTCATGTTATCTACTAAAATACTGAAGTAATCTGACTTGGCCTGTGTAAGATCTGTTCGTCTTAACCTTGGCTTCCCTTTGAGGGTGTTAACTCGCGAGGTTTTCATTTGTTGTAGCCGTGGTTTGTTTGCTCTCTACACAGGATTTTCCCTTAGGCAGGGCATTAGTGACCATATCTCAAAGGCTCCGAGGTCTTTATCATAAAGCTATTGGTTTATTTCAGCTCTGATCCTAGAGGTATCCCCACAGGAAGTTTTCTCAAATGTTTTGTTGTCATATTTATCCACAGGTAGTCTCAAAGGAGCCACCATTGTGGATGCACTGGACACGCTCTACATTATGGAGATGTATGACGAATTCGAGGCTGCTACCGAGTGGGTGGACAGGAACCTAGACTTTAACATGGTAAGCCTTTTATTTATTATTCATTTTTGTTTTTATCCTTACAAATACTTCTTTGCTATAAATGTTACCCTGAATGATGCAACAGAATCAGAATAATGACTTTTTGATAAAGCTTTGAGACTTCGTCTATATCGTCTCCAGTGTTGAAGGAATAAGTCGACCTTCGCTCTTTTGGGGAGATTTTAGCATCACTGCTTGTTAACCAGCCAATAAGACTCTGATTCACGAGTCTGGTGTTAATGTTTAAGGAGACTTTCCACATCTGAGCCAACAAAAAACATCTCAAGGCTTCATAAACGATCTCGTCTCATGCTTTCTGCCATTTTTTTAGCACTAAATTTTGATTCCAGACTCTTAAATCCCTGAACTTTGTTTGTTAACTCCATGAATTACAGTTCAGTCCAGATGTTTTTTTTTTTTCAGTAATGACCATGTTTACATGACTTAAATGAGTGATATTATGAGGAATCATAGCTTTTAGAAGAAATGCAGTGTTTTCAAGTCTCTGCCTGTTTTAGAGGTTTGTTCCAGTGCTGATTGTTTTGTGTTCCTGTTACAATGTAATGCAAAAAGTGTCTGTTATTGATGGATGAGGCAGTTAAAAACAATTTAGACCCGATAACAAACCGTAGCTAATGTGTGAGCAGACTTGCAGAAAGCAGAACTGTTGTACATTTCACATGCAAAATAATAGGTAGAAAGAATAGGAGGACACAAAAAGGCAGTCAGGATATTTATAGTGTAACAATATTTATTTCAAATTAGGGCTCTCGAAAAAAAGATTTTTTTTCAGAACATTTGACCGATTCTCAATTTTTTTACGATTTTTAACTAGTCAACTTGAAAATGTAACTACAACATGATTCAAGTAACTTTTTCTTTATTAACCCTTTAGTTAAAGAAAATTCTATTCCATGTGCACCACACATGAAGTTGTCAACATGATAAATGTTAAACAAATCACTTGTTAAATATCTTTGCAGAAAAGATGCAGGAAATTCAACTACATCTTGAACAAACTTGTCTTATGCTTATTCTATGTTGAGAAATAATACGAGGAAAGTGCTTTAAAAAAATCTCAAAAGTCAAGGTAATTCAAATTCAAAATGACTGAAGGTATAACACCAGTAGACTATTATTAACTATATGTTCTATAAAAACAACAGCCTGTCACCATGATGCAAACATGAAACATCAGACATACAGTAACGTTAGTATTTACAGTTTTTTATTTTTTTTTTAATTTTCATATAATTCTAATGGGGGAAAAAGTATTGACAGCTATTTTCTACTTTGTATGTGACTCATCCAACTAGATTATAGAGGTGGAATTATCTGGCTTTTATAATCGTCAATACCTCTTCAGTAATATGAGAAGTGCTGAACTGTTTCATCTTCAGAACTGAGAGACTGAGAGCAGCATCTGATTAATCATGAAAAAAGGGAATCGATACTGCATGCAGATCAGTCCAGAAATGACTAAACAAAGTTGGTGAACGAATTAAGACAAAAATAACGCTTTGTTTGATGTTCGATCGGTTCTCTGCCTCTGTATCGTGAGGTAATTTCATTAGACATTCTGCAGGGGTTTACCGCTAGTTAAGCATCGGAAGTCCTTCAGTACATCCTGCACCTCAATTTAAGGCAAGAGGGAAGACTGTATCTGGGTCCAATCCTTTAATGAAGAGTGTTAAACAACTTTTAATTGAAAGGCTTTTCTTTCTACCCTCAAGCAATTCCAACAATGAAAGAGTCCACAAAAATTCCCTGTGAAGCAGTTATTAATATTCAGCTTGTCTCTTGAATACTAACCAACCCATTTCTGATGCACGGAAGCCTCTTGTTTTAGCAGAATAATTGTAGGCATTGGAAGTTTATTCATGCGGCTTCATTTGACCTCCGCTATCATCCGGTTGTCTTTGAGAAGCTGGAAGTTGTTTAGCTGTGTAAGTAAAGGTTATCTGTGAATCACACTTGTATTATCATCTAGAACACCTAGAGTTTCAAAGCAGTTTGAAGGTTTTCCCAAATCTCTTTGGCAATTCATTGATTATTTTGGGAGATATGATTAATCTTTGTTTATCCTCGGTATTTTAGTTGTCCAGCGTTTTTGGTCTGTCGGGTCATTCCTGAATCCTTATTAGCACATTCCCTTGTTTTACAAGTTCTGATCAGATTGCTTTACAGAGAAATCCGACCCTGGAGCAGAACGGAGGAGGAGAGTCACTTCACTGTATCAACAGTCTTGATCTCTCATCTTTTATTCTGTGGGATTCTTTTATTCCTGTAAAAGCCAGCTTCATCGAAGGTCAGATTCAGCCACTGCTGTAAAAGACCCGCTATGTTGCAGTGACCACAAATCCCACCTGAACTCGAACCAGAGTGAGAAAACCTTTCAGACACAGACACTATACCGCTGGTGGATCGAAAAACCTCATCAGAAGCATAAAAATACAAATCCCTTCCCTTTTTATAAGTCGTAACAATCAGACACGCCATTAGATACAGAACCCAAGCACAGTGTGGTTCATTGTGTCTACCTGTTTCCATTCTCTCATTTGAAGTTTGCATTAGAGAGGGACTGATAATTGAAGAAGTTACTTATGACTTGCATTTTAAGTTTATTAGCTTATTTTTATTATTAATAAAACATTTTAATTGAACCGGTATATGTAACCTAAAAAAGTTTTTTGGATCAGTGATCTAATGCGGTGGTGTTTAATGAGGAGGCATTTATATACATACATGCATGCATACATATATATATATATATATATATATATATATATATATATATATATGTATGTGT